>NC_043014.1:39086435-39113935 GCF_006345805.1 Octopus sinensis
CATGTATGTATATATGTATGTATGCGTGCATGTATCATGTGTATGTATGTTTGTATGTATGTATGTATGTATTATGTGTATGTATGTGTATGTATGTATTATGTGTATGTATGTATGTATGTATGTATGCATGCATGTATGTATGTATTTGTGTGTATGTATGTATGTATGTAGTATGTATGTATGTATGTATGTATGTATGTATGTATGTGTGTGTGCCTGTATGTGTATGTGTGTGTGTACATGGGAGAAACAGAGAGCAAGTTTCCATATAAAAATTCCGTTTTTAATCGGTTTCTTTAACACCAGGTGAAATCGTACACACACGCCGACATAGGTGCAAACACACACAACACTCCAATGGAGCCTGTACGTGAGAACTCGTATTGCTAGAAATAACAGCCAAATCCTCTCTTAACTCACAACCTTGTGGTCTTACATAAGGGGACTTTTAGATAATGTAGTCCCACATAACCCTTAAATAGACGGGACGGGATGGTTGTAGTTCTGATGTCTTTGATCGTGTCTGCTTAGTCAATGCTGACCAAGGGTTATATAACAATAAACACACACATACATACATACATACATACACACACTCCTTTCTCCCTGCCCGACACACACACACACCTCTTCATATCTTTTTCTGTCAGTCTGGTGTCTGTCAGTTCTTCCTCTCTCTCTCTCTCTCTCTCTCTCTCTCTCTCAAATATACACAAACTACTCTCTAAGTTTGTCTACCGCACTCCTATTCTTCTACATTTCTCCCCTCTTCTTAATTATTCTGTCTTTCTCTCTCTCTTTCTGTTTATCTGTCAATCTGTCTGCCTGTCTGTCTGCCTGTCTGTCTGTCTGTCTGTCTGTCTGTCTCTCTCTCTCTCTCTCTCTCTCTCTCTCGTACCCATCATCACACAGTCATTCCTTTCCCTTTTCTCTATCTGCCTGCTGTTCTGTCTCTGCTCTGCTCTGCTCTGCTCACGTTGAAATCATTATTATTAGATCTAAATGAAAAGACCCCTTTATACATACATACATACATATATATATATGTAATTTTTAAAGATTCATTATCGCGGCAGAGGAAAGAGAGAACGAAAAAAAAAAAAAAGGCAAGGCAAGGCAAGCAGTTGGGTTACTATTTTCTGCTTGTTGGCATTTAGCATTCCGACGGCACCTGACGTCAGATGTAAATAAGGAATAGTAAGTTCAGTGAAAAAATGGCTCCCCACCATTCTGCAGCTGGTACTGCTTGTCATTTACTCCAGGCCGCACCAAAAAGTCGGCTGGAAATTAGATAATATTCTTGACCGCTAGTATTTATAATACAAGGCTGATGCGAAAGAGAGATACATATAGGTATATAAAAAAAAAAATACAACTCGAAAACAAAACAAAAAAATCGAAAACTACCAAACTGAAAACTGTTGATATTAAATAATAAAAAAGAAAAATGAAGAATCTGTATTCTATAGTTGGGGTGGATGAAAACGCAACATCTGAAGAAATTAAAAAGTCATATAAAAAACTGGCCAAGAAATTACATCCAGATAAAAACAAAAGCGAAGATGCCGAAGAAAAGTTTAAAGAACTTTCCAAAGCTTACGAAGTTCTAAAGAGTAAAGAGAGCCGGCAAGATTATGATTTCCAGCGAAAGTACTGTCAGAAAGGAGACGAAAGTAAGCGGTTTCAAACGAAAACCACATACGACCCTCGTTCGAGAACAAGGACTTTTAGGTTCTACGATTCACCGGAACAGGATAAGAGTTATGAAAATAAAACCAACGACAGCAATTTCAGCGATCAGTACCGACGCAAAGAAAGAAATGGTGGGGCAAAACAGGATAAGAGTTATGAAAATAAAACCAACGACAGCAATTTCAGCGATCAGTACCGACGCAAAGAAAGAAATGGTGGGGCAAAACAGAAGAAGAGTTATTACTTCAACAAGAGATCGAATTCGGATTCTTCCAGCTCGTCATCTTCGTTTCGGTCTTCTGCCGAAAGGAGTACTCCTCGTTCTACAAATCACATGAACGGACATAGAGAGAACTATGAAGAGCCTTTCGAGTATTACAATCGCACTTCTGCAACACAAAACGAACGGACACGAACAAGGTGAGTTAAACTTTGTGAAATGAAAAATTATTTTGTTTGCATGCACGCTCCCTACCATCACTACCACCTCGTGCGCGCGTGTGTGCGTGTGTTTTCGTTATGGATTTTCCACTGGACAGAAGACCTTATGTTGTTGTTGACAGAGCCTCTGAGAAGAATATAGGGATCTTTTTGGTTTGAACGGCAGTTTTTAACATAATTTCTAGGTAACTAAAAAATTTTAAACTTCGTATACTGGTAGAAAGTGTTTATAAAACACCTTTTTCTCTTGGCTTTATTGAGAAAATTCTATAGTTTGTGAGATATTTGTTGTTTTTTTTTCTTCAATTTCTTCAATTTCAACCAATCAATGACGTCTATTGAGGTAAAAAAAAAACATTCTGTGCCGTATGAATATGTCCCTCGTTTAAGAAACAGATTGGGTTTATTTACATTTCTGAAGAAAAAAAGGTACCCTTCCCCCCACCCCTAACCCTAACTAACCCTAACCCTAAAACAGATACTAGGGTCATAATTATGGGTGACAATTTCATATGACACTGCTAGAAAAAATTGCCGTTCAAACCGAAAAGATCCTATAGAATTTCTTTCGCCTCACCTCCTTCCCTGTTTTAATATAGACAAACCGGAGACCCCAGGAAATTTCCCGTACAGTGTCTCCTCCGCACACTCTTCTCAAGGGCCCTTTGCAAAATTGAAATTAAGAGCACTGCATGATTGCATTTTTTTTTAAAGAAAAGAACAAAAAAATTTAGTATAAAAATTTTGATAAATCAAAAGATAAACTTCGTGTTTCACTTAGTTATTACAGCTAATGAAATAAAGCCGTATAATAGCCCCGTAATGGCAGTGTCAGAGTAAAATGCCTTGTATTCTCTTACGTTCTTTACCTTCTCAGTTCATATCTATCTACTTTCTATCCTATCTGTATCTATTATATGTAAATATAAAGCAGTTAATCGTTTGCACGCCGAACAAAATACTTAGCAGCATTTTCCCTAAAATAATGTAGTAAATATTAACTATGCTCATTATAAATTTAGGAGGCACAAACTTTTTGTCACAGGGAGGGAAAATGCACGACATAAAATTTTTTGTACATATTAACTTTTATAAGTAAGAGGGAACGTTTGCTATGATACCAAGTAGATATTTTCCCGATTAATATAAAACAGCATTAAAGCGGCGAGCTGGCAGAACCGTTAGCACGCCGGGCGAAATGCTTAGCGGTATTTCGTCTGCCGCTACGTTCTGAGTTCAAATTCCGCCGAGGTTGACTTTGTCTTTCGTCCTTTCGGGATCGAT
This sequence comes from Octopus sinensis, assembly GCF_006345805.1. Taxonomy (NCBI): domain Eukaryota; kingdom Metazoa; phylum Mollusca; class Cephalopoda; order Octopoda; family Octopodidae; genus Octopus; species Octopus sinensis. The sequence continues at coordinate 39,089,856 of NC_043014.1, forward strand.
AAATTAAGTAGCAGTAACGCACTGGGGTCGATATGATCGACTTAATCCGTTTGTTTGTCCTCTCTGTGTTTAGCCCCTTGTGGGCGATAAAGAAATAGGTATTTCGTCTGCCGTTACGTTCTGAGTTCAAATTCCGCCGAGGTCGACTTTGCCTTTCATCCTTCCGGGGTCGATAAATTAGTTACGCACTGGGGTCGATGCAATCGACTTAATCCCTTTGTCTGTCCTCTCTGTGTTTAGCTCCTTGTGGGCGATAAAGAAATAAGAACCGTTAGCACGCCGGAAAATGCTTTGTAGCATTTCATCCGCCTTTATGTTCCGAGCTCAGATTCCGCAGAGGTCGCCGTTGCCTTTTATCCTTTGGAGGTCGATAAAATAAGGACCAGTTGAACACTGGGGTCGATGTAATCGACTTACCCCTATCTCCGAAACTGCTGGCCTTGTGCCAAAATTTGAAATCAATATAAAACAGCGAGTGTCACTGGCCGTTCTCAGCGGCAAACACCATCGCGGTCATTATCGCGGGGCGCGGTTGAGCACTCTATTTGTTCTGGGATCGCCCCCGCCCTCTCTTTTTGCTCCCCTTTTATTTCTTTTCCCTTCTTATCTCCTTTCCTGCTTCTTTGTATTTTAAATCTTCTAATAAAATAAAGGTTCATATATAACAACTATACAACTGCTAAAACTCAGCCTTATGCCCGAGCAGATATTAGTATGGGTACTACTAAAGCAGTGTCAATGATGGTAGGCTGTCGAACTAAATGAATTGCGGTATTAAAGTGACATTATTTACGCCCTCTGTACAAGTTCCGCCAGTGGTTGACATTTTCCTTTATAATCTGTTCGGGTTTGACGAAATTAAGTCTGAAGGTAAATAGTGCGGTTGCCATAAACGACTACACCCTACGCTTACGAAGCAGTGACTTTGCGCCAAATTTAGAAATCGTTTATATTATCAGTACAGTAAAAGTGGCAGACAGCTGTTTTGCTGTATTTAGTTTCCATTCCGATAAAATTCTGAGTTCGAATTCCGCAGGAGTTGATTAGCCAACCACCTTCTTCAGGTAGGTTGGAGAGAATTGATTAAAAACAAAAAGAGTTCCCAGCATGTAGATGTTAGTCAATATAATTGACTATATAAGTTAATTATCTACACATTTGTGGCACTGAGCCAAGGTGAAAAATAACAAGTAATTAGTCTTATTATCACTAAAGCAGCGAGCTGGCAAGAATCGTTAGCACGGCAGGTAAAATCCTTAGCGGCATTTCGTCCGTCTTTACGTTCTAAGTTCAAATTCTGCCGGGGTTGACTTTGCCTTTCGGGGTCGATAAAAAAAGTATCAGTTAAACGCTGGGTCCATGTAACCGACTAGTCCCCTCCCACCAAAATTTCAGGTTTTATGTATTCAGTAGAAAGGGTTGTTGTTGTTGTTGTTGTTATTTAGGCGGATAGCTGACAGAATCGTTAGTATGCCGTTCTGAGTTCAAATTCTGCCGAGGTCGACTTTGCCTTTCATCCTTTCGGGGTCGATGAATTAAGTACCAGTGAAACATTGGGGGTGCGGGTGGGCGATCTAATCGACTAGACTTCTTCCACAAAATTTTAGGTCGTGTGCCTTTAGATAATAGAAAGGATTATTATTATTATTATTATTATTATTATTATTATTATTATTATTATTATTATTAATAATAATAATAATAATAAAACGGTGAGCTACCAGGATCGTTAGCACGACGGGGGAAATGCTTAGCGGCATTTCGCCCGTCTTTACGTCCTGAGTTCAAATTCTGCCGAGGTTGACTTTGCCTTTCACTCCTTCGGGGTCGATAAATTTGTACTAGTCAAGTATTGGGGAGGTCGATATGATTAACTTCCCCCACCCCTAAAAACAAAACTTTCGACCCTGTGACAAAATTTGAAACCATTATCATTAAGGCGGCGAGTTGGCAGAACCTTTAGCATTCCGGACGAAGTACATAGCGGCATTTCGTCCGTCTGTCGTTGAAATTCCACCCGGTCAGCTCTGCCTTTCATCGTTTTGAAGTCGATAAAATAAGTATCAGTGAAGTACTGGTGTAGATGTAATCGACTTCTTCCTCCTCTCAAAAATTTCTGGCCCTGTGCCAAAATTTAAAACCATTATTATTAAGGCAGCGTGTTGGAAGATTAGTTGGTACTCCGGACAAAATGCTTAGTGGCATTTCTTCCGACTCTTTACGCTCTGACTTCAAATGCTGCTGCGGTCGATTTTGCCATTCATTCATTTGGAATCGATAAAATAATACCTATTTCTTTATTACCCACAAGGGGCTAAACACAGAGGGGACAAACAAGGACAGACAAACGGATTAAGTCGATTACACCGACCCCAGTGCGTAACTGGTACTTTATTTAATCGACCCCGAAAGGATGAAAGGCAAAGTCTACCTCGGCGGAATTTGAACTCAGAACGTAACGGCAGACGAAATACGGCTACGCATTTCGCCCGGCGTGCTAACGTTTCTGCCAGCTTGCCGCCTTTTTAAAATAAGTACCAGTTGAGCACTGGGACCGATGTAATCGACTTATCCACTTCCACGAAATCCTAGCCTTGAGCTAAAATTTGAAACCATTATTATGAAGCGTGGTGGATTGGTGAAACCGTTAAAATGTTTCACAAAATGCCTTGAATTATTTATTCTGGCTCTTAATATTCAGTGTTCAAATCCTACCTTTCTTTTTCTTTTGCGCCCTTTTTAAAGCCTAACCAGGCTCATGGGCCCGGTTTCCCGGTTTCAATGGTGTATGTGTTCCCCCTAGCTGGACGGGACACCAGTCCATCGCAGCGTTACTCATTTTTGCCAGCTGAGTGGACTGGAGCAACGTGAAATGAAGTGTTTTGCTCAAGAATACAACGCGTCGCCCGGTCCAGGAATCGAAACCACAATCTTACGATCATGATGCTGACACCCTAACCACTAAGCCACGCGCCTCCACCTCAAATCCTGCCAATGCCAATTTTTCCATTCACATTTTTGAGAACGATACACAATGTATTAAGTCAAGTACATGGAACCCTATAAAAAATTTTCCAGCTGCGTGTCTAAATTAGGAGCATTCATCTTCCTCATCGAGGAGGACGATTGTGTCTGGCAAAACGCTTTGGTCATTCATTGCCTTGTACCTCTCCAGGATCATAAATCTAACCTTCAGCCATGTCAGTTCTCTAAGTATTCTCCGTACAAATTCCTCGGATCAACGAGTTTGTCTCTATGTGACTAGAAGGAGCAATTAATTCTGCCTCAAAGCACACGCTGCCGCCACAAACAAAACGGCCTTTGATCATAGGTTTCGTCAATCAAAGCTTCCAGTGATGCAACAGCAACTTTTGGCTTTGTACTAGAGCTGGCAAAAAACAGTGAACTGGTAGAATCGTTAGCGCATCAGACAAATGCTTACCAGTATTTCTTCCGGCTCTTTACGTTCTGAGTTCAAATGCCGCTGAGATCAACTTTGTCTTTCGTAGTATCTGTTGTATCTGTTGAGCACTGGAATCAATATAGACTCACCCTAACCTCTTCCCACTAAAATTGCTGGCCTTGTGTCAAAATTAGAAACAATTATTATAAGCTCTATTAGATGCTCTAATAGATTCTCTCTTGATTCCATTGAATCATATTTTGAACAATAACTATTGTTAATACTTTCGGTTTTAACTAAACTTAAAGTTAGGCCAATGAAATCATTTTTCTTTCCTGTAAAATATGAACTGAAGTTTCGAGTTAGACGAGTAGAATCAACGATATCTTCTGGTAAAGAAATGTTTGGGGACGGGCTTTCCTAGTTCTTAGGCTACATGCCAATGGCCACTCTGAGTTATTTCTCTTAGTTCATTTTATTTAAATTATGCAAATTACCTGAGCCATGAATGTGTTCTTTTTGCATAAGCCTAAATCCGTTGGCTACTGGAAATAAGATCGGTCAATAGTTCTGAAAGGCGGCGAGCTGGCAGAACCGTTAGCATGCCGTGTGAAATGCTTAGCAGTATTTCGTCTGCCGTTACGTTCTGAGTTGAATTCCGCCGAGGTCGACTTTGCCTTTCATCCTTTCGGAGGCGATTAAATAAGTACCAGTTACGCACTGGGGTCGATATAATCGACTTAATCCGTTTGTATGTCCTTGTTTGTCTCCTCTGTGTTTAGCCCCTTGAGGGTAGTAAAGAAATAGGTCAATAGTTCTGATGATAGTAGTTATTGAACCAGAAACACTGGTGCACGATTGCTCTCTTGCCTTCAAGCAATAGGCTTGTGCTTCTTTGATTGTATGTCAATTTTGAAAAATTCTTGATTCTCAAGATTATCTCTCCTTCTGCAGTGGAACTGCGCTTAATTGCCATTTGGTAATTATAATACGTCTTCAAGAGGATGATATGATTTTGATAAATCAAGAATTTAGAGGCGAAAACAATTTTAATTAGTCAAGAATTTGTGTTGTAAATGATAAACTTGTATTTGTTTATGTTGTTCAAATATCTGTCATTGGCCTCTGAGTTATTTCTCTGAGCCCATTTTTGTTTAAATAATACGTATAAAAGCCGGATAGCTTAGTCTCATTAGAAAATTGCAATATTTAAAGCTTTCCGGGGAAAAGCAAGCAAACAAGCAAAAAAAAGCCATTAATAATACAAATCAAATGAAATGGTTAGAAACAGTGACTGAAAGTGGATTTCGAAAACGGCTTCCTTGCACCTTTATTTATCTATATATTTTCAACTTATTGTGCTTTGGGTGTTCAAAACATACTCAAACAGGTTGAACAACTAAGACACAAAATTTTCTGATAAAAAGTAAATACTACTAGCTGACTTACTGTGAACAGTGAGAAATATATTTCGTAAAATTGTCTTTCCTCGTAGAAAACTGTTTTTAGAGGCCTATGCCACAATTCCCTTTAATTCTTGAATTAATTTTAATTCTTAGAATTAAAACTTTATGCGTGAAGAAACTGCTTGTATTTTACGTCGACCGACATAGACTACCACTAGTTTCTTAACACATGAATTGTTTAGTGTGGTTACCTAATAGCCTGTCCTTAGAAATGAGAATTTGTGTTGGCTGTTGGAAGGAAAGTTAGTACATACACACATTCATGCAAAAATGTATGCATGCATAAATACATATATGCAGCTAACATGCACTTTACTGGTACAATCTATAAGCGGAACAGTAAAAATATGCATGACTTTTCTGAAATTCAGCGTGTAACACATATCTGTTTTGTTATCCAAGTTCCAGCGGTAGAACATTGTTTCTGCGTTAGAAACTAGCTGCTTCCCCATGGGAAGACGTCAACCAATTAAAAAGAAACACATTCGTACATATACATAGTTATGCATTTATACTTATTGTGTACAGTCATGCATTGGGTCGGTCCACCGAACTATAAAGAGATAGCATGTTATCTTTGTCTTTTTTTATTGTTTGTGTTTCCAATTATTTTCTCTTGCGCGCGCGTGTGTGTGGTAAATGAAGAAGTGAAGCGATTCAGCAGTAGAAATAGAAGCTAGATGATGCCGAAACACCTCGAATGAACGTCATTAGTTCATGAATAGCAAGGGAGATAATTCTAAATCAAAAACAAAAAAATAAATTCAGACCTAATTTAATACAGCTTTTGTGCAAAATATCCTTTTTCATCATAACATATACATTGAGATCTGTGTTCTAAAGAATAAGTGTGAATGATCTTGAAGAGTGATTCACCAAAATAGTCAATAAGGGAGATAATTGTGAGAACGCAATTTTAATAGACTCCCATAATGAATCAGTACTCTATTTAGATTAAATTTATGGTCAAAAATTCAATTACTTGAGATCATTGACACCTCTCACTTGCAATGTCTTCACGATATAGCAGACAAAATTTCTATTTTATTTCATTTTCAGTTGGAAAAAAAAAAGCGTTTACTTGGTATTTTGACTGGCTAGAAATAGATCCCAAATCTCCCTTGGGATATTTACCTTTTGTCTTGTTTCAGTCATTGTATTGCGGCCATGCTGGGACATCGTCTTGAAACACCGCATGCTCGAGCGCTTTAGTCGAACAAATCGATTCAAATACTTAGTTTTTAAAGTCTGGTATCTTGTTCCGAACTGTTAGATTACGGGAACATAAACAAACCAACAACGGTTGCCAGGCGGTGGAGATGAGGCAAACAAAAACACATACACACACACACACACACATGAAGGGTTTCCACACAGTTTCTGTCTACTCACAAGCATTGGTCAATCTGGGGCTTAGTTAAAGACACTTGCTAAAGATGCCGTTCAGTGGGATTGAACCCAAAACGAGCTTCTTAACCACAAAGGCATGCCTGCACCTTAAAATCATTCTTTTAAATGACACATCGAATAATATGTTCCTAGATACATTATGTCTTGAAAACCTACGTGGTGGGCATAATTGGAACGTCCACATTTGATTGGTTCAACTGGAGCTGATACTGGATTAAGTAACAGAAGTACTTGCTTTTTAAGTTCTGAAATTTTAGAAATAAAAAAAAAAACAGAAAATATATACTTAGGCGCAGGCGTGGTTGTGTGGTAACAAACTTTCTTCCCAACATAATGGTTCCGGGTTCAGTCCCACTGCGTGGCACTTTGGGCAAGTTTCTTTTACCATAGCCTCGGGCCGACCAAAACCTTGTGAGTGGATTTGGTAGACGGAAATTGAAAGAAGCCCGTCGTGTATATATATATATATATATATATATATATATAATATATATATATATATATATATATATATATATATAATTATTAATATTAGGGAAGTTATTTCCGAGTCCACATGGGAGAGAAATTCAATTTAGTGGTACTAAAATAAATTTCTCGCTGTATTATATACATATATATAAATAGCATTAAGTGACAGAACCACCTTCAAGCAACTCAATCAACATTGAACGACATTATCTATGATAGAGATATATAAGATTACATTTTATCAAAATTCATATCTACAATTACTAATCTGAATCATATATTAAATCAAATTATTTAGACCACGCGCGTTTCATGACAATATATCTATCGGTATTGCTGAAATAGAAGGTCTCGAAATTCAATATCAAATTAATCCGACTATACTGCCAATCTTCAGGTCTAGATTATATAAAACTATTTTGCTATTACATCATATATAAAGACATGACAATCAACTAGAAATCGTCGAAATAATTTTTCATTACTAAAAAAAAAAGGACCTGGTGCCTGAAGTAGAAAGTATAATTTTTATTAAAGCGGCTAGCTGGTAGAATCGTTAGCGCGCTGAACGAAATGCTTAGCGGTAGATCGCCCGTCGCTACGTTCCAAGTTCAAATTCCGCCGAGGTTGACTTTACCTTTCGTCCTTTCGGGGTCGATAAATTAAGTACCAGTGAAACACTGGGATAGATGTAATCGATTAGCCCCCTCCCCCAAAATTTCAGGCCTTGTGCCTATTGTAGAAAGGATTATTATTATTATTATTAAGACGGTGAGCTGGCAGAATCGTTAGCACGGCTTTACGTTCTGAGTTCAAATGCTGTCGATATCTACTCTGTCTTTCTTTCTTTCGGGTTCGATAAAATAAGTGTCATTTGAGTACAGGGGTCTCTTTAATCAACTACCCACCTTCCCAAATTTTCAGGCGTTGTGTCTATAGTAGAAAGAATTATTATTATTTATACTATTAAGGCGGAAAACTGACAGAAACGTTAGTACAGCTTTATGTTCTGATATTCTATATTTAAGAGACGAGGAATTATGTACATTATTTACATTTGACGGATATTTGTCCTCATCTTGTTTGTTGTTAACACAACGTTTCGGCTGATATACTCTTCAGCCTTCATCAGGTGTCTTAGGGAATTTCGAACCTGGGCATATGGCGTAGTGGTTAAGAGCGCGGGCTACTAACCCCAAGATTCCGAGTTCGATTCCAGGCAGTGACCTGAATAATAATAATAATAATAATAATAATAATAATAATAATAATAATAATAATAATCTGGAAATAGAGGTAACCAGAATGTGGAATCTAAAAACAGAAACAATTCCTATCATAGTAGGTGCATTAGGCATGATAAAAAAAATATTCAGACAAATACATAACAAAAACATCAGGACTTACAAACACATATAACATACAGAAAATTGCACTACTAGGCACTGCACACATCCTACGCAGAACACTTTCCATACAATAACCATCAGAGCATCACAACAAATCACAGCACATACCTAAGGCACACAGAACTGCGCTCGGTAGTGAAGTGAAAGCACGCTATAAAAATAAAACAACTGAATAATAATAATAATAATAATAATAATAATAATAATAATAATAATAATAATAACATCGAAAAATATCTTAGGAATGAGGACCCAGGTTTGAGATTTCCCCAAGACACCTGATGACGGCTGGAGGGTATATCAGCTGAAACGTTGTGTTAATAACAAACAAGATGAGGTCAAATATCCGTCAAATGTAAATAATGTAAATAATGTAAATAATGTTTATGTTCTGCGTTCAAATGCCGCCGATATCTACTTTGCTTTTCGAGCGATGGGGGTTCGATATACAACTAGCATCTCCCACCAAATTTCAGTCCCATGTTCCATTCAAAATGGCGACGGGGTGCTAGAAGCAATAAAACGCTGATGTAAACAAATGCTGCTTCATTCCACATTTCTGTTTCGTTTCGTCCCTACAGATTTGTGGTATTGTGCTAATTTGAGAAACCCTGTTCATTACGAACAATGCATCGTCGTTGTTCTACTTCCAACAACCCCATGAATGTACTTATATAAAACACTTCTGCATTCCATCTCGTGATGATCATTTTTAGATGAACAAACGATGACTACTGACACTTCACCTGCCGCGGAGAAACGAACGAAACATCTTGAGAATCACGTCACTCTAAATATTTGTCAGCAGTCTGCACCCTCGTTTAATTCGTAGATATCTTTATTGTTTTTAGCACTGTTACCTGCTGTGTGTGTGTGTGTGTCTGTGTGTATGTCTGTCTGTCTGTCTGTCTGTATGTATGTATGTATGTATGTTTGTATGTATGTATGTATGTATGTATGTATGTGTGTACGTATGTATGTATGTATGTGCTTGACTGTGTACGTATAGGTATGTATTCATATACATAAGTATATGTATGTATATGTAAGTGTGCATACATGTCTATATGTATATATATATATATATATATATATATGTTTGTGTGTATATATATATGTATATATATATATTTGCATATGTATATGTATGTGAACGTGTATATATGCATTTATGCATGCACACACACACACACACATACATATATATATATATATATATATATATATATATATATATATTATATATATATATATATATATATATCTATATATATATATATATGTATATATATGTATATCTATATATATAAAACTCAACTTGTGTGTGTGTGTCTGTGTGTTTAACTTCCTGGCATATCTCCTTCTAGCCAACAAATCGTAGGACCACCAAAAATGGGTCACTTAAAGTTTAGGCGAATGAAAATTGAACTGCGCTATTTCTGTTCCGAAATTCATCTCGCAAGTGCAAAAATCGATAATGTGTTTGTTTAGGCCTTATCCCATGCATTGAATAGTGAACTTTACTCAGTCAGCTGTTTGACGTGAACTGTGTTCACCACGCGTGCAAGCATGCGTAAATTGCATGAAAAATAAAAATCAAGATATAAAAACGAATCGCCGTAAACATTGTAGAAATTCGACAAAGAAATGAATTTTCGGGATGTAGCCTGGAGGGTTTTTTTCGTATTAATCGTTTGGACTTTGTGAACACATACCAATTGTTTTCATAACATTTTTAACGCTTTGAATTAAATTGAGTCTGCAGTTTGAATCACTTTAACCAAATTTTAGCAGGCCGGATTTTTGATCACCACGATACATCGCCAGCGACTACCTGAAAACCGTTGAGAAATCTATATATATAAAACTCAACTTGTGTGTCTGTGTGTGTATCTGTGTGTGTACTGTGTGTTTAACTTTTGGATCTACCAAGTTTCATTATTAAGGATGGAAAGTAGTGTGTAGCAAATCTATATATATAAAGCTGAAGTTGTCTGTGTGTGGCAGGTTTGGTAGCCTTCAACTAACACTATCTCCTTCGAGACCCTGCAGCGCAAGTTGACCAAAATTGAGAGTATGATAGAAGAAGGCTTGCTCTTCATTCTGGAGAAAATAAAATTCAAATCGGACCATGTTAACACCAAAAATTATTTACATCAAAAAGGTGCTTTCTTTTCTATGAAATTCCCTATTTTTTTACGATTTATGACTGCTGTGTCGCCATTTTTCGGTGTATTTCAACTGAAAAAATGTTCACTGGAAAAGAATAACAAGTTGCATAATGCAAAATTTTTACTTTTCAAAAATTCCAATTCTAAAGGGTCGAAACAAACCCAAGTAACACCGGGTGATACTGCTAGTATATTATATATATATATATATATATATATATATAATATATATATAGATATATATATAATATATAATATATATATATAATATATACATATTATATGCATACATATATATGTATGTATGCATAGATAATATGTATTCATGCATATATATATATATATAATATATATATATATATATGTATGTATGTATGTATGCATATATATATATATGTATATATGTATGTATGCACATATATGTATGTATGCACACATATATATGTATGTATATATTGTTGTGTTGTTGTTGTTGTTGTTGTTATCATCATCATCATCATCATTATTATTATTATTATTATTATTATTATTATTATTATTATTATTATTATTGTGTTCAATCCAGAAAGTAGAGGTGAAATTGTTTTGCCTAGATGCACGAATATAAATACGTAAAAATGACACAAATAACACGAGTAAATTTATGAGCCAAAGAGGAGAGAACCAGGCAAATAATAATTGAAGTTAGATAAACAAAAGGTTCGTGCCTGAAAAGCGTAGAAATATAAAGCAAAAAGAACCATTGTCAAAGAAGTTCAGAATGCAGCTCATTACCCACCAAAGAAGAAAACAAGGGAGTCTGATGTTCGGGAGATACTTTCATATATATATATATATTATTATATATATAATAATATATATATATATATTATTATATATACAAAATGAGAAAATGGAGAAATATATCTAAATCAATCATCAACTATCAGATAATACCCCATCAATACTTTATTAGCTTGTTGGGTACTTCTCTAGCAGTAGATTGGATATATGTTATCCCATGGAGGTTGAATTTACAACCCCTATCTCATTTTATATATATATATATATATATTATATATTATATATATATTATATAATATATATATATATATATATAATATATAGGATTCGCTAGTACTGGGTGTCTGGCATGGTTTGTCCGATTTACAGATATCGGACGGGTATGTTTGATTCTTTGAACTACATTTTTTACCTATATATATATATATATATAGGGGATGTGTGTGTGTGTGAAGGTGTGTGGCCTAGCAGTTACAGTGTTGCACTCACGATCGGTAGATCGTTGGTTCAACCGGATTGGGCAGTGTTTTGGGTTCTTGAGCAAAGCACTTCATTTCACGTTACTCAGCGAGCATTTCGTTATCTGACGTATGGCACACTTGTACACCTCTACAGGCAATATCTATGAGGTAAAGAGGAGTTAAACAGATAATATGCGGACTTAGATAAGCATAAGCACGTCTGGAAAGTGTAGAAATATATAGGGTTCTGTAACCGCTACCAACAATCTAATGTAAACACCTTATTCGTTGCCATCAATACATGAGACAACTAATGAATATCATAATCATATTACTTGAATATATTCATAAAATATGAATTGAAACTATAGACTATATTACGAGACTAGGGCTGGACCCAGCTATTGAATTCTACTCTACAACATAACTTTTGAATGATAAGACATAGATTGATTAAGGGATTTTTTTCTTTCGGTATAGTACGTACCTTATGAGCTGGGAAACATAATATTTGTAAACTGTTATCTAAAGGCAGGAGAAGATAGTGTGTTAATTCCATTAGTAAGGTGCTTAGCACTGAAATGCTTAATGGAGCTTGCAAAATTTTTCTCACAAAAAACTGTTATGATATCAATGATTCATTGGGATTTTAAGATAAACTATATTTCGGTAACCATTGAAAATATTTTTCGTACGTTTAAACCAAAAATTGGCTTGTGCCACAAAATGTTTTTTGACTTATTTTTGTGTTCTGTAATATTAGAACGGATTGTGTATTATACTTCATCTGTAAAGCCGCTATTGCGAAAAACCTCATTATAATGATATGCACTAATGAACAAAGCCTTATCTTAAGATAATCACAATATACTTTTACTTACGCTAGGGATTATATTTCTTACAATGCTGAATGGTTCATTGGATTATTTTTTATCGATATAAGTAATCTTTCTCTGCTTTATAGCAATTTCGTAAACTTGTGTTCCTTAACTTGTTGCGCTAAATGAATTCATAAGGGGTTACCTGAAGCTATCTAATTCATGAACATTCATAGAGCGAGAGACTAAAGGCAGCTAAGTGGACTGGAGCAACGTGAACTTAGGTGTTTTGCTCGATCCAGGAATCGAAACTGCAATCTGGTGAAAGATAAAGATTTGAGAAAGGATCTGGTTATAGAATGATGAAATTAAATAATATCAAACTGGATAGAAGTAATGCAGTTAACCCATTCTGTTATTGATATAAAATTGTTCTCTAGTTGCACAAAAATTATGTTTTTATTAAGGCGGCGAGCTGGCAGAACCGTTAGCACGCTGGGCGAAATGCGTAGTTCAAATTCAGCCGAGGTCGACTTTGCCTTTCATCCTTTCGGGGTCGATAAATTAAGTACCAGTTACGCACTGGGGTCGATATAATCGATTTAATCCGTTTGTCTGTCCTTATTTGTCCTCTCTGTGTTTAGCCCCTTGTGGGTAGTAAAGAAACAGGTATTTCGTCTTCTGTTACGTTCTGAATTCAAATTCCACCGAAGTCGACTTTGCCTTTCATCCTTCCGGGGTCGATTAAATAAGTACCAGTAACGCACTGGTGTCAATATAATCGACTTAATCCGTTTGTCTGTCCTTGTCTGTCCCCTCTGTGTTTAGCCCCTTGAGGGCAGTAAAGAAATAAGAAAAATTACGTTTTTATTCTAAGTGCTATTGAATCTAGGATTTGCTTACTAACTTCGCTAGTTCGATTTTAGCGGTGTTGACTAATACGTATTTAGGGGTAGCAGAACAATTAACTTCTGATGTGCTTGAAACTAAATACTCTACCTTGTTGTTTATATTGAGGGTAATGGCGACTTCTTTAGCTTCAAGGTTTGTGGAGCCTAAGGTATTAGTGCCAAATTTCTTGTTATTTTTTGTCAGTAATATTTTTAGATAATTGTCTGTTATATGTGGTTCTACCCATGCCATAAAAATTGTTGTCTTACACAATGGATACATGAATTCTTTTATTCATTTGCAATTTTGTAATGATAAAGAGCCTTTTCTGTATGTTTGTATGTGGAGGGATAGATAGATAGATAGATAGATAGATAGATAGATAGATAGATAGATAGATAGATAGATAGATAGATAGATAGATAGATAGAGAAAAAGAAATAGAAAAAGAAATAGAAAGAGAGGGAGGGAATATCACGTCTGCATACGTACGCAATGTCCCTGTCTCTCCCCCTTTTCCTCCGTCACACATCGACAAACAAATATTACGTATGCGAGTTTGTGTAATCTCACTAACTTCGACAATGATTGAGCTATGTGTTTTGATCGTCTTCCTAACCTTAACCTCCTCTTGACTGCATTAATAGCGTTGATGATATTTTAAAAAGATTGCAAACGTACTTTCTCTCAGAGGACCATCTACTTCTCATCTTTCAAACGCGTTAGGTGTTTGGTTACACGCTACCACTTCGCAGCTCATTCTCTCTTCCTCTGTTCATTCTACTAATTCGTAGACGTGAAAAACCTTTTGTTGTTGGAGTAAGAGACGTTTCTCTTGCTGGTGGTTGTCTGCGCATGATCGATATCGTGTTACACAATAGGTATCACACGCGCTACATGAATGATTTTACGCCAGACACCGAATTCACGTGCAGACACGGGTGCCTTTACCTAGTCGCGCCATATGGCAAAAATAAACACCCAAATCTCATTCAAATAGCTATCACTTTTAAAAGTGGCCTTGGATCTTTTCGGTTTGAACGGCAGTTTTTAACATAATTTCTAAGTAACTAAAAAAATTTAAACTTCGTATACTGGTAGAATGTGTTTATAAAACATCTTTCTCTCTTGGCTTTATTGAGAAAATTCTATTGTTTGTAAGATATTTCTTGTTTTTTTTCTTCAATTTCTGCAATTTCAACCAATCACTGACGTCTATTGAGGTAAAAAAAAAAACATTCTGTGCCGTATGAATATGTCCCTCGTTTAAGAAACAGATTGGGTTTATTTACATTTGTGAAGAAAAGAAGATACCCTTCCCCCACCCTAACCCTAAAACAGATTGAAATGCAATAGATCGATACTAGGATCATAATTATGGGTGACAATTTCATATGACACCGCTAGAAAAACTGCCGTTCAAACCGAAAAGAACCCTGGCCTTTCCTACATGATCCCCGAAAATGTGATGAGTTGGTCGTGGCTAGAATGTCTTTGATCAAAGGCCCAAGCCGATGAGGGCTGCTATGAGTTTAGACGACACCAACAACAAGAATATCAAAAACTAAATTCATTGATAAATCTGGTGAAAACTCATGTTATATTTGTACCGGTTTGTAAGTTGTGCAGGCATGAGAAGCTCGCTTTAGAACCGCATGGTTTCAAGTTCAGTTCCTCTGCGCGGCATCTTGGGCTAATGCCTTCAGCCATAGTCCCGGGTCGACCAATGCCTTGTGAGTAAATTTGCTTGTCGGAAACTGTCTGGAAGCCCAGTGTGTGTGTGTTTTGAGTATTTGTACATCCTATCACTTGACAATCGTTGTTGGTTTGTTTATGTCCCTTTAACTTGGCAATTCTGCAGAAGACCATAGAATAACTACCAGACTTAAAATAAGTACTGGTGTTGATTTGTTCAACTACAGTCCTTCAAAGCGTTGCTCTAACATGGTTGCAGTCCAATGAGTGAAACAAGTAATAGATACTGCTATCAGCCACAGCAACGCTTGTTAATTTATACAGTAACTTATAGTGGTAAAACATATAAAAACCTCGAAAGCCACGACTTGACTGATTTTTTTTAGTATTAAATGGGGGAAGAGATAAATCTTGTTTTGATTGGGGGAAGGGAAAGTCTGCTGTCAAATAGCTTTACCTGAAGATGTGGGAAGTCGGTTCGTCTAATTTGGAGGTTCTTAACCCGGACGGAATTGCAGCGAGCAGGCAGAAATGTTAGAACGCCAGGTGAAATGCCTAGTGGGTATTTCGTCCGCCTTTACGTTCTGAGTTCAAATTCCTCAGAGGCTGGCTTTGCCTTTCATTCGTTGAGGTCGACTTTGCCTTTCACTTTTTCGGGGTCGATAAGATAAGTACCAGTTAGGTAATGAGGTCAATGTGATCAATTCAACCACTCTTGGGTATAAGTATAAAAACTGCATCCGTCTACCAAGCCATGTCGAGCCAAAGTGTCAGAGTAGGCTCATGAAACTAGTGTGATCCCACGCTATTTTCTGATGGAGAGAAAATGCTGAAGCCTTCGTCTTGCAGTGGGTTGAACATGAGCAATCCAATCCAGTCTAACTTGAATGAAAAAGTGGATGGGCTCTGGATGTTTAGAAAAGTGTTTGTTTAAACTAAAGTATTTAAACCAGATACAATTCTTATTTTTTAAACTTATTTTTAAAAATTGTTTGTCGGGGTTAAGATTTAAAAAAAAAAAGGAAGGACATTGTGTTATCAGTAAGCAGAAATATAATTAATGTACCATGGTATAAAGAACCCTTGTGTATAAGGAACTCCCTAATTTTGGGGGTTTAACATTTGGAAAAAAGGTTTTGTAAGGGATTATAATACTATCCATGTATAAAAAAACTCCCATATTTTTTTAACCTAATTTTTGACGAAAAAGGGTTCTTTATACAGGTTAAAATACGGTGATTTCGTTATGTAAAAATTTCCAAACAAAAGCAAAAATCAACAATAATTTTCCGTATTTCTTCCTCCCTCTCTCTCTCTCTCTCTCTCTCTCTCTCTCTCTCTCTCTCTCTTTCCCTCCACAACCAACTAGCTGTCTTATTCCCCTCTCTTTTTACCTCTCTCCCCTCATCCAAGAACATAATAATTTTTTTTTTAATATATACATTCTAACTATCCTACACAATTTATCTTAACTTACCACTGTTTTCACACTCGATAACTTTAGTAATAGCATCATGAACACGAATATTGTTTTGTTATCCAGATTTGCCGGAATGATTTCAGATAAGATAATAATGTTTTTGTTCGGAATACAAAAGCATAGACAACAAATAGGATTAACAATCTTGATTTCTCATTCAGATTAGAATATCAGGTTAATTAGAAGGAAATTTAGTGGGAAATATTCTCATATATACAACATCTATTATATAAAATCCGTTCTGTCTGTCTTCTGGGATCTCGGGCATCTTCCATCCGATAGCGCTCAAATTTGATATGTAGATACCGACGGTATCAGGGCGTGTATAAGTCTTGAAAAAATTACAAAAATCGATTCCAGAGTGGTGCAAAAGTTTGGACCCACAAGCAATTCATTATATAACAATTTACAGTTTACAATAAGTGTTCGAACTGGTTTCTACCTTCTTCCGTGCAAACGTTTGGACTCATAGCAATTTACGGTTTCCAACAAGTGTTCAAATTGATTTCCACCTTCTCCCAAACACTTTCTTACTCGGGAGACACATGATCTTTGCACATTTCTAAGCACAGAGTTATTCACTCTTATAGTTTCAATTTCTTGTGTGATGTTATCTTCTAGTACTTGTAATGTTCTTGGCCCGTTAGCATAAAACATTGATTTAAGATATCCCCATAAGAAAAAATCTAAAGGACTCAAATCCAGAGATCTTGGTGGCCATTCAACCGGTCCTTGAAACAAATTCATTTTCTTGGAAATATATTGTCCAAAACACTGCGCACATCTTTGGTATAATATAGCGGTGCTCCATCCTGTTGAAACTACATTTCTCGTCGAACTGCCATTGATACGTCATCTAGGCATGGCATAAGGAATGTTTTTAATGAATGAAAGTATGACTCACTCGTTACCGTGTTTAGGAAGAAATAAGGACCAATTATTGTACTTCTCCATATAGACACCCACATCATAATCCTTGGATAGTGATATGATAATTAAATGATCAAAATCATGTTAAAGATAAGAAATACTTTTTTGTAATTTCTCTATGCGTCCAAACTTTTGCACTACACTGTATACGTATAAATATATATATATATAATATATATATATATATATATATATATATATATATATATATATATATGTATATAAATATATATTATATATATGTATATAAATATATATATGTATATATATATATATGTATATAAATATGTATATACATGTATATAAATATATATATATGTATATGTATAAGGTCAGGACGCTATGATAGATCGTTAGCTCCTACACGCATTTTTTTTCTCTCCTTGTTTTTTTTTTTCTGTGTTTCTGTCGAAGAGCGTAGGCTCGAAACGTAAAAGACTTTTTCTATTTCTATTCCTGAGCGCTATACTAATACATTTGTTTGTTTGTACTCCACCTGCCTTCGTCTTTTGTTTATTTTCGTAAACCTTCCCGTTATATGTATATATACGTATATAAATATATATATGTGTGTGTGTGTGTGTGTGTGTGTGTATATACGTATATATATATATATATATATATATATATGTATATATATATATGCATATAAATATACATTTGTGTGTGTGTATATATATATATATATATATATATACGTATATGGTACAATTTAGCTCATAAAGAGTATGGAGCATTTAAGTTGCTGTTGTATGTCCTTACATCACTATGCCAGGTGAATTCGTATCAGAGCCAAAAAAGCAAATTTATGAAGGTCATGGGAGAGAGAGAGAGAGGTGGGGTGTTATTTGGCCGAATTTGCCCATCAATGTTAGACAGCATACGATAATAGTATGGCTGCACTTTGTGCGTAATATATTTGCATCTGATCTATTATTCCAGACTGTTCTCAAGTTTCACTTTAAATTTTTGTAATATAAGGTTGTGAGGTTAAGACGATTCAGACGGGGTGCAGGTATTATCTGCCAAGCTGCAAGATGCAAACAATTAACACTCACCTTTTACAGACACACTCATTCACATTCACAAATCCACTTTATAATACGTATATGTGAATTATGCGTGCGTATACACATACATACATATATATATATATATATATATATATATATATAATATATATATATATATATATATATATATATATATATGGATATATGTATGAATGTATGTGTGTATGTAAGATGTATGTATGTATGCATGTATGTATGAATGTGTGTATGTATGAATGTGTGCATGTGTGTATATTTTAAGTGTACACATAGCAAAACAAACCATCTGTATTCCATTTGCTTTTTGCCTGAACACTGACGAAAGAGATGGTACACTTAGTATGCCCTCCCTTTTATTTCTATTTGCCTCTCTCTCTCTCTCTCTCTCTCCACACACACATTCACACACACACACACACAACACACACACACACACACACATTTTTCTCTTTTTGTTTGTGCGTTTGCATGCATGTAGGTGTGTTGTATGCGTGTGTGCCATTGCATATGTTATTGGATATACATTCTTATCTTGAAAGTTAACCGGGTCACGACAATAAAACTAGTTTGCTAGTCTCGGCTATTTCTGGCAAAATACAACGAGAATACTGCTCACTCAGGACAGATTACCACTCAGTACCAGACAGTGGCTCTCATGGCTTTTGATCTTAACTGATTGGAAGTGTTATCATGTACATTGTTTTGTCTTGGTATAAAAGATGAGCTACCGCGAATATTCTGCTCAATACCACAGATTTGCTTGTCAGTTGTTTCACCTCAACTTGTTGAGCATGTCCCTTGGTGACTGACGATATGTGCATCTTTGATCACCAGCAGAAGTTAAGGGGGAGCATCATAGCCATGTGCTGAGAGGAATTCTTTAGGGGTTGAATAATTCACCTCTGGAAACATGGGTGTTTCGTTCATCATCCTCAAACAACCCTTATTTAGGGACCATTGGAGCGGGATGGGCTACTCGACCTGAAGAAAATTATAACTGGTCCCCCACCTGTAAGGTCATGTGCTGTTTATCTTGGTATAATATCACCATGTCACGCACATATGGTTGTGATGCATGTGCCTGGTGCACCCTTATCAGACAGGTAATTATGATGGGTATACTAGGCTTCGTATATTTTATCCCAGTGTCATTTTTATGGCATGCACTGCTTTGTCACTCAATAATGATAATAATAATAATGATAATAATAATAATAATAATAATAATAATAATAATATAATAATAATAATAATAATAATAATAATAAAATATTGGATGATTGTATAATTATATGCGCTAAGAATTCAAATCCCTCCTAGGTCAACTTAGCCTTTCTTCTCGGTGTCAGTAAAATAAAGAACCAGTTCACAATAGTAAATTGGCGGAATTGTTAGAGCATTGGACGAGATACCTTGTCGTATTCGTTCCAACTCTGTACGATCTGAGGTCATTACCCGCTTTCACATCACTACCTAGTCATTGGGTACCTTTTGCAAATCTTACTCAGTTGCATGAATTCGAATCAGCATCCCGTTTTTAGCGTAAATTCCTCCATTCTCTATTCTTGGGAATCTCTGACAGTGGCATAAAAGCTGTGTGGCTTAGTGGTTAGGATGTTGCACTCAAGATCGCATGGTTGTGGTTTCAATTCCTGGACTGAGCAATATGTTGTGTTCTGTAGCAAAACACTTCGTTTCACGTTGCGCCAGTCCACTCAACGGGCAAAAATGAGTAATCCAGCGACGGACCAGTGCCTCAACAAGAGAGTGAGTATATACGCCACAGAATCCGGGAAACCGGTCTGAAGAGTCTATGGCTCAGGAAGGACCTTTGATCCTGACTGTGGTGTAGCTAGAATGTGTAAGGCGGCGAGCTGGCAGAACCGTTAGCGTGCCAGGTGAAATTCTTAGCGGTATTTCGCCTGCCGTTACGTTCTAAGTTCAAATTCCGCCGAGGTCGACTTTGCCTTTCATCCTTTCGGGGTCGATTAAATAAGAACCAGTTACGCACTGGGGTCGATGTAATCGACTTAATTCCCTTGTCGGTCCTTGTTTGTCCCCTCTATGTTTAGCTCCTTGTGGGCAATAAAGAAATGAGAATGTGTACGATCTGGAATAGCCTTTGAGTTCACAGCTCCCTTCTTCTCCGGGACCCCAAGCCTATACAGGGTTATACGGCAGACCCCAAAGTATCACTATTGATAAAAGTATCGCCCGGCTGAACTGTCCCTCCTCGCTCCACCTCCTATACTACTCTCTTCTGCAAACTATCGGCTCAAGGATGCTAAACCCCCACTCTCTCTCTCTTCTAAGCAAATAAAATAAAAGCGGTTGGCATAGCTGTGTATAATAGCAATGAGCTGTCTGATATACATATCAATGAAAGCAACCTACATTTAGTGAATGTTGTGATATTTGATGACACCAACATATATTTATGTATACTACTCGGGAACCCGACTCTGCTATCCACCTCACTGTACACACAATTTCATAACAAATACTTCTTTTTTCCCCGCGCTACTTTACCTCTGTATTCTTTGCTTCATATTTTCTTCTTTCGTCTTTATTCTTCTCCCATTGGCTTCTTTTATTTATATTCTATATTCTTTACGGAGATGTACTTGCATAGCATGTGATTTGATCTGAGATCGTGTGCTGAAACGAAAACAATTGCAGCGTGGAAGGTGTTTGTAAGCCATTTAAGAAAACACCTTCCGCGCTGCAATTGTGGTCTATATTCTTTCTTTTCTCTTTTCCCTCTTCTACTTCTTCCTTTCTATTTTTTTTCTCCATGGGGTCAATCTGTTCTGTTACCACTTGATCTAACCCTGCCAAAGTTTCTAACCAGAACCCAAATCGTATTATATGCTACACTTACTGGGGACATGTTAATTTTTCTAGTTGATTTCTACTTTGTTAGGAAACCTTTATCTCAAACCGGACTCACTTTGTTTGGGGTGGTGATATTGCTTTAATATATAGCACTAACCTCAAGGTATAAGGCGGCGAGCTGGCAGAAACGTTAGCACGCCGGGCGAAATGCGTAGCCGTATTTCGTCTGCCGTTACGTTCTGAGTTCAAATTCCGCCGAGGTTGACTTTGCCTTTCATCCTTTCGGGGTCGATAAATTAAGTACCAGTTACCCACTGGGGTCGATATAATCGACTTAATCCGTTTTTCTGTCCTTGTTAGTCCTCCCTGTGTTTAGCCCTTTCTGGGTAGTAAAGAAATAGATATTGCTTTAATATACATCACTAACCTCAAGGTATAATGGTTTCTTACAACAATGAGAGAGCCTCTTCATGGTCGGTCAACCTGCTCGTGAAAGAATGCTAATCTCTCTGCAATCACCTATAAAAGGTGGGGAACACTCTGAAAGCTTTATAACCCCTAGGCTAGCATTTCCCATCCTTTTAACATCGTAACCCGTTTTGGTTAGTTAATAATCCTCTGTAGTACTTATTTTAATAATTGAGTTCTCAAAGAGCAAACACAAAATTTGTGGGAACGGAAACGAAAACGGTCGTGTCTGTGTGGTAAGAAACTTGCTTCCCAAGTCACATGGTTCCGGGCTTAATACCCCTGCGTGGAACCTTGGACATGTGACTTCTTCAGTAGCCTTGGACCGACCAAAGTTTTGTGAGTAGATTCGGTAGACGGAAACTGAAAGAAGCCCACCGTATATATATACGTGTGTGTGTGTCTGTGTCTCTCCTCTACCACTGCTTGACAACTGGCATTGGTATGTTTACGTCCCTGTAACTTAGTGATTCGGAGAAAGAGACCGATATAATGAGTATCAGGCTTTAAAAAAAATAAGTACTGAAGACAACTTGTTCGACTAAAATTCTTCCTGGAGTGCTACAGCATGGCCACAGTCTAATGACTAAAATAAGTAAACGGTAAAAATCTCTTGGGTGAATGCAGTCAGCTAGCACAAAAAGAGTATATGGTGCAGGCATGACTGTGTAGGCAAACGAATAGATTTGGATGTTAGCCGTGTGTGAGGCTTCGAAATAACTGAAAATTTGTATAAACACGAACCAGAGGCTGTGATAGAGAATGAAAATTACAGGATTTTATGGGACTTCTCATAAAGACTGGCCGCACTAATGAAGCAAAATGATCAGGTATGAATAGATAGGACAAAATAAAGGCGCAGGAGTGGCTGTGTGGTAAGTAGCTTGTTTACCAACCACATGGTTCCGGGTTCAGTCCCACTGCGTGGCACCTTAGGCAAGTGTCTTCTACTATAGCCTTGGACCAACCAAAGCCTTGTGAGTGGATTTGGTAGACGGAAACTGAAAGAAACCCATAGTATATATGTAAATATATATATATGTGCGTGTGTGTTTGTGTGTCTGTGTTTGCCCCAACCAACATCGCTTGACAACCGATGTTGGTGTGTTTATGTCCCCGTAACCTAGCGGTTCGGCAAAAGAGACCGATAGAATAAGTACTAGGCTTACAAAGAATAAGTCCCGAGGTCGAGTTGCTCGATTAAAGGCGGTGCTCCAGCATGGCCGCAGTCAAATGACTGAAACAAGTAAAAGAGTAAAAGAGAGTGTAAGATGATAAACTTTGCAATACCCTGTAATAATAGAGTGGATATTAAAAAATTTGGAAAAACTGAGAAAAACCAGAGAGGTAAAGCGATTGTGGAAGGCAGAAGACGACAATTATTTCTGTGGTAATTCTCTGGTAATTTCTGTGGTAATTCGTGCAGAATACCCAAACAGCTACCTAAGAAGCTGAAAGAAGCTTAGAGGCCGCGAGCTGGCAGAAACGTTAGCGAGCCGGGCAAAATGCTTAGCCATATTTCGTTCTGAGTTCAAATTCCGCCGAGGTCAACTTTGCCTTTCATCCTTTCGAGATCGATAAATTAAGTACCAGTTACGCACTGGGGTTGATGTAATCGACTTAATCCCTTTGTCTGACCTTGTTTTGTCCTCTCTGTGTTTAGCCCCTTGTGAATAGTAAAGAAATAGGTATTTCGTCTGCCGTTACGTTCTGAGTTCAAATTCCGCCGAGGTCCCCTCTATGTTTAGCCCTTTGTGGGCAATAAAGAAATAAGAAGCTGAAAGATATTGGAATTGAGATTTGCATTACCGGCCTGCATAGACGTGCAATCCTATATTCTGCATCCCAAGAAAGATTTTTTAGTTTTCGGAGATTTGTTGTTGCCATACCTCAAGACAACATCCCTGCTAACTAATGAAATATGTAATAGTTATAGGATAATAATAATAATAATAATAATAATAATAATTATCATTACTAGTGGGACCCATGGAATTTCCACGGAATGAAAAAATTAAGAGGACCTATTTAAGAAAGAAAGGATGACTTGCATTTTTTATCGGATTCATAGTTTAGCTTTCTTTAAATATTCTTGACGTTCGTCTACGTTCATTTCCTCACGTCTCCGCCGGTGTTATCTTTTACCTCTTTTTATTATATTTTCTCGCTGTTTCTTTCTGATCCGTGCTCTATATCTGCGCATTCTTTCTCGGACAGCTTGCAACCGTGCTTTTTGTGTATCCTGATTTGAGGCTAAATTAACGCTTAAAAAACAAATACAAATTTTTTCAAGCGAGCAGACGATAAATAATTACACTTATGCGCATGCGTTAAGTG
>NC_043014.1:39121435-39163935 GCF_006345805.1 Octopus sinensis
TTATTTAAACTGTGATTGGAAGTAATAGTTTGAGCTAGCTAATATAATTAAAATTGGTAATTAGTCCTGGAATATGAATTAATGTTTTTAGTTGATGTTGTTTGTATATTGGGATGTTAAGCTCAACTAGTAAAGTTTTTTTTTTAGAGAACTGAATTGCCGGTAAAGTGTTCTTGAAAGAATTCGATATTTTTTTCAATGTTATCATTTAGGTGAAGGTGCGTAGCTTAGTGGTTAGGGATATTCAGTTTGCGATCGTAAGGCTGTGAGTTCGATTCCTGGCAGCGCATTGTGTTCTTGAACAAGACACTTTATTCCATGTTGCTCCAGTTCACTTAGCTGGCAAAAATGAGTTGTACCTGTATTTCGGAGGGCCAACCTTGTCACATTCAGTGTCACGCTGAATCTCCCTGAAAACTACGTTAAGGGTACCCATGTCTGTGGAGTGCTCACCTACTTGCACGTTAATTTCACAAGCAGGCTGTTCCGTTGATCGGAACCCTCGTCAATGATTCAATTCGAACTAAATTCAAACATGTCTGTACTTACAGTCGACATTGACCGTTTAAAGACAATTTAGTTGTCAGGGTTAATGAGAAATGACTTTTGAAACATGAATTTTCTGCTGTTTTATATTACCTTGATAAAATATGTAATGTGTATTCGCCTAGCTGTCGCATGTAATGTGTTTACGCCTAGCTGTCGCTTATCTGTGTTTGAATTCTTGAAGATATAAATAAGCAAATACATAAATGGCGTGTGTATAAATAGATCACTTTCTGATATTGCGAGTCTGTATGTGTGACACATATTTTTAGGATTAAATATTTTTAGAAATGTATATTTTTTCTGCTCAAGCGTGTAGATACGATCAAATGAAATTTGTTTTCCTTTATGATAACATATAATCATTGGATTATTTTAATGAGGACATGGTGAGAGGGAGGACATGGTGGGATAGTTGCATAACCAAGGACTATTTCCACTTCACAGTTGTTTGGTCTTCCTTGGGGGAAGATACTGCAAAGATTTTGCATTAACTTTTTGTTTTAAAGAAAATAGTTAAGAATTGGTATCGAAAAATTTAGTTTGGATTTTTTCAGTTTGAACGGCAGTTTTTTCTAGCAGTGTCATATGAAATTATCACCCATAATTATGACCCCTGTATCGATCTATTGCATTTCAATCTGTTTTAGGGTTAGGGTTAGGGGTGGGGGAAGGGTATCTTTTTTCTTCAGAAATGTAAATAAACCCAATCTGTTTCTTAAACGAGGGACATATTCATACGGCACAGAATGTTTTTTTTTTTACCTCAATAGACGTCAGTGATTGGTTGAAATTGCAGAAATTGAAGAAAAAAAACAACAAATATCTTACAAACTATAAAATTTTCTCAATAAAGCCAAGAGAAAAAGATGCTTTATAAACACATTCTACCAGTATACGGAGTTAAAAGTGTTTAGTTACGTGGAAATTATTTTAAAAAACTGCCATTCAAACCGAAAAGATCCTTTAGTTTTCCTTCTGTTCTTCTGTCATAGAAATTACCATACAAAAGGAAAAGAAACTGATTGTAAATTTGTAATGTCAATTAGTAACTTAATGATGCATCGGACAAATGAGTTTGTTTTGTAATCTACTCAAACGTTGATCTACGAATTTGATTACCAATTATATACAGTGATAGATTGCAACTCCTTATCTGCAAATATTTGCTGCAGGCCTAATAAATAATGGTTTCGAATTTCTGCATAGCGCTAGCAATCTTAGGGTGCTCAACTGGTACTTATTTAATCGGCCCCGAAAGGATGAAAGGCAAAGTCGACCTCAGCCGAATTTGAACTCAGAACGTAGCGGCAGACGAAATACCTATTTCTTTACTACCCACAAGGGGCTAAACACAGAGCGGACAAACAAGGACAGACAAACGGATTAAGTCGATTATATCGAACCCAGTGTATAACTGGTACTTAATTTATCGACCCCGAAAGGATGAAAGGCAAAGTCGACCTCGATGGAATTTGAACTCAGAACATAACGGCAGACGAAATAGTGCTAAGCATTTCGCCCGGCGTATTAACATTTCTGCCAGCTCACCACCTTTGGGTCTAACAAATAATGAATATACAAAAAAAGCCCAGTTTTCATGTTTTATTTGTTAGCTTTTTTTATTTTGATTTTGATTTTCGAATTATAGTTTCACGATTCATAGTAATGCAAAACTGGCCCTGACTGTGTCGGCAGATATTTAAAAGACATATTTCTGCAAACATTTGAAAGATATAAAGTGCCGGTAGATATTTAAAAGATATATTAGTATTAATGTGTTGGCAAAAAAGTTAAAAGATAAATGTGTTGGCAGGTGGCAACAGATATTTAAAGATAACGTATACGTCGGAAGTTTAATGGTGGGTTCTGTTTAATTTCATTTTAGTTTAATAATGAAACGTCTGTCAGAGACAGCTGAGAAAAGTTTAATGTGGATATGGGTAAAAAGGATTGATAGAACTGCAAAGGAATACAGCAAGCCACTAAACATACGAGGAAAGAAACAGTTTGAAGCTGTGCATGTAGATGCTGTGGTCTTTGTGACTGAGCAATAAACTCACCCAAATGTTCAGAGTTCAATCCCCACTAAAGGTGGCATTTAAAAACCACAGGACACCTAGGAATCACTACCTTGCTGGGTTCAGCTCCCTTAGAATGTCAGGAACTAACGGACCAAAACATTTGTTTGACAGGAGCCTTTCCTCTGAAGATTTCTCCTGCTGTCCGCTCGCTCTGTCCACGGATCTTTACCTTTTGACCGACAGATTTAAAAAATAATTTTTTGTAACTTAACACTTTCAAACTTCGTATACTGGTAGAATGTGTCATCTTTTACTCTTAGCGTTTTTGAGATAAACTTATATTTACGAAGTAATTTCACGTTAAAGTAGTCCTATTTCGGTAATTTCAACCAATCAATGACGTGTGTCCAGCTGAATAAAATTACTGCCGTTGTTTGTCAACAACAACTATTGGCGGTGTATTTTTCGTTTGTCACTGTTATTTATTACATCGTTCGTGTGTTTGTACTTGTTTTAGGGTTAGGGTTAGGGTTTTAGGGTTATGGTTGTCATAAATAACAGATACAAATGAAAAATACACCACTGGAAGTTCTTGTAATTTTATTTAGCTGAATACACGTCATTGATTGGTTGAAATTTCTGAAATACAACTACTTTAACATGAAATTACTTTGTAAATATAAGTTTTTCTCAACAATGCTAAGAGTAAAAGATATTTTATATGACACTTTCTACCACTTTGTTGAAAGCATTAGGACCAGGTCTCCAATTTGAGGATACTTTCCCTTCTTCTTCCCACCAGTTTTGGAAGCGCTGAAAAGGGCTGCGAGCACTGCTCATTATCCTGACTAAACAATAAAAAGATTAAAAGCAGTAACACCACTTTCTCTATAATTCGTACTTTCAGAAGAAGAACAAAGGACTGAAATGTCAGCTGTTTCACTTTTTACAGAAAATAAACACATTATAATCATACAGTAAATTTCCCTCATTCGACTAACATTCTCGCCATCTTCTTTTTAACTATATTCATTTCGGCTTTCTGCATTCTGGGTTCAAATCCTACCAATGTCAACTTTATCTTTCATCCTTTCGGGGTCAATAAATAAAATACCAGTTCAGTACTAGGTTCAATGGTTCTTCTCTCCTTAGCTCTTTCATTCTTTTTATTCTTTCTCGGAGAAATCTCCCAGGGAGGGACAAGCTCCGACAAATATAAATGCCCAAGACACAGTGCATGTCGCAATGACATCCCTGCTACTTCATCGAGAATTGAAAGCCCACAGTAAGGCAAGGCATATTATATCCGAGATGTGATACACATTCATTTTTAACCTGGTATACAGAAATTTAAAGATTTGGCTATTAAATTTAGCAAAACATGCAACTGCACAGAGTTTTTTTTTAATCAGAAACACCTCGATATATGCAAAATGGATCTTTTTAGTTATAACTCCATAACTCATCATGGCCTGTAATACCATGGTTTCAAAGGGTACATTTGTTCGGTTGGGCCTGAGAATATCTCATGGGTCCCTCTCTATAAAAAAGAATTTAAAAAAAAGAAAAAAAACCTCACAGCCAAACCCCGCCCCGTGTTTCGAAAGGATCCATCTATCTCCTTTAAATGGGCCTTGAAAGCAGTCACGCTCTGCTTTGAAGAAGTGCCTGTATACCATTTCAAATGAAAAATGTCAATTTGACAACCTAGTTTTCTATATCTCTGATTTATCTTCTCAAAAATCTGACTGATTAAATTGTATGTAATATGATGACTTCGGGTTGATATATGGCAATGAGTAAAAAATAAATAAATAAATGAAAATAAGAAAGAAAGAAAGAAGCTTGGTTATTTGAAGCAAAAGTACATCGGTTATTTAGCTTATCGTGTTCTGAAAGCTTATCAGCTGTGAAAAGTTCATTTTTGTTATATGTGAATGCCTGGATATACCTTTGTGCATGTGTGTGTATGTGTGTGTGAAAGAGAGAGAGACAGACAGACAGAAAGAGAAAGACCCAGAGAGAATGTGTATGTATGTATCTGCAAAGTGCTTGAAAAATGTGAAACCCTAGAATATTTCGCGGGTAATTGAATCAGAAGGACCCGGTATCTATAGCAGAAATGAATGTAGGTGAAGTTATAAATAGGCCTTAATGTTGGTGGTGAGCATCCCGCAGAACGATAGATATGTTTCAATGCTTAGATATGTTTGATATGCTTTGATATGCTTCAGTGTTAAGATAAACGTGTAAGTTTGATTCCTGACTACCTCTCTTCCTTATACATTTTTTTTTTACATAGTATGGCTGTGTGGTAAGAAGTAAGCTTCTTACCACACAGCCATACTAACGTTAGCACGCCGGGCGAAATGCTTAGCGGTATTTCGTCTGCCATTACGTTCTGAGTTCAAATTCTGCCGAGGTTGATTTTACCTTTCATCCTTTCAGGGTTGATAAATTAAGTACCAGTTACGCACTGGAATTGATGTAATCAACTTAATACCTATGTCTGTCCTTGTTTGTCTCCTCTATGTTTAGCCCCTTGTGGGTAATAAAGAAATAGGTATTTCGTCTGCCGTTACATTCTGAGTTCAAAATCCGCCAAAGATGACTTTGCCTTTCATCCTTTCAGGGTCGATAAATTAAGTACCAGTTACTTACTGGGGTCGATGTAATCGACTTAATCCTTTTGTTTGTCCTTGTTTGCCCCCTCTATGTTTAGCCCCTTGTGGGCCATAAAGAAATAAGAAGCTTGCTTCCAAACCACATGGTTCCAAGTTCAGTCCCACTGTGAGACACCTTGGGCAAGTGTCTTCTACTATACCTTCTGGCCAACTAAAGCCTTGTGAGTTGATTTGGTAGACAGAAACTGAGAGAAGTCCATTGTATATATTGGTCCTATTGTGTTAAACTGTCGTATGTCCAAATTTGGCCAAATGCATTCTTTTTGTTTTTTTTAGTATTTTTTTTGCTTGCAATCACTGGTTCTTTTGGTCAAACTATCGTGTCTGCTTCAGATGCCAAGATATCAAAAATTGTCAAAGTATAGTACAACGGTTTTGCTTTGGAATGGTGAACCTACTTTTTTTGTTTTCTGAAAAAGCAACATTTTGGACTTACGATCATCATCATCATCATCATCGTCGTTTAACGTCCGTTCTCCATGCTAGCATGGGTTGGACGGTTCGACCGGGGTTCTGGGAAGCCAGAAGGCTGCACCAGGCTCCAGTCTAATTTGGCAATGTTTCTACAGCTGGATGCCCTTCTTGCATAATAGCAACTCTGTGTGTGTATGTACGTATGTATATATATATATATATATATATATATATTATATATATATATATTATATATATATATATATATATATATATATTATATATATATATATATACATACGTATATGTGTGTGTGTGCGTGTGTGTTTGTCCCCACCCCTGTCATCGCTTGACAACCAATGCTGGTATGTTTATGTTCCCATAACATTAGCAGTTCGGCAAAGGAAACCGATAGAATAAGTACTAGGCTTACAAAGAATAAATCCTGGGGTTGATTTCTTTGATCATTAACCTTTAATGCAGTGCTCCAGCATGGCTTCAGTCAAATGACTAAAACAAGTAAAAGAATAAAAGTATATATGCAAATATCATAAAGGACTGTCTATATGGCCTGACCTGCTAGAAATAGCAACGAAATCTTCCTCCCATCTTAGAAAATAGAAACAAAGACACAATGGATAATATAGTATGTTGCATGGGAAAAAAAGACTGAATGGTCATGAGTGGAGAGTCTTTCATTATAAGCCTGCTTGAGCATGTGATTTCACATAGGATTAAAGAATAAAAATATAAGAAAATGGTAAGGCAGTAAGGTACAGTATCTTAGTTTCATCTCTATTGATTCTGAGTTCTAATCCTGCCAGGAATAGGGAATTCGTAATGATTTCTTTCTGCAGCACAAATCGATTAATACTGCACTTGATTAATACTTATTTTATCAACTCTCAGAATGAGAAAATGTGCCAAGATAAACAGAACAGTGGCACTGTATAAGAGAATGGGCTATAGCTGATGAGATTGACCTCTGTCTGTGGCTATCTGAACATCACTATAACCATCACTCGAAGAAAAGCAATACACTGGAGCCGTTACATTCTCAAACACAGCATACATAGATAAGAATTGGAATTTAAATCCATAAGGTCCCAGGGCAATTACTTTGAGTACCCATGCCTGAAGACAGTAGTACCCCTGCCTACCTTTCCTCTGCTTGATTTGTACCTACTTTATCAACACAGGAGGGATGAAAGGTGAAGTCATCTACAGAACATAAACTTATGAAAATACCATAACACATATACCATACTTTAACATGTATAAGGAACCCTTTTTTTGTCAAAAATTAGGTTACAAAAATATGGGATTTTCTTATACATGGATAGTATTATAATTCCTTACAAAACCTTTTCTCCAAATTTTCTATATTTTAACATGTATAAGGAACCCTTTTTTGTCAAAAATTAGGTTAAAAAAATATGGGAGTTTCTTATACATGCATAGTATTATAATCACTTACTAGACCTTTTTTCCAAATTTTCTGTATTTTAACATGTATAAGGAACCCTTTTTAGTCAAAAATTAGGTTACAAAAATATAGGATTTTCTTACACATGGATAGTATTATAATTCCTTACAAAACCTTTTTTTCTAAATTTTAAGCCCCAAAAATTAGGGGGTTCCTTATACAAGTTAGAATACAGTACTTTTCATTCTGACCCTTCCTTTGTTTTTTGACAAACTGAAAATTACTAATATCCTCGACTGACATATTCTCCACTTCTATAGTCTCTGATTTCTATCTTTTCAGTGATGAAATATTTAGCTTATGGAATCCTTATTCAATATCATAATCCACATGCTTTTATATTCTAGAAATAACTGTGAGAGACTCTATTTGTTTGTACTCTCTATTTAAATTAAATGTTTTTCAAGTGATGCCAAATGTTTTGTTTTTCCATTTTCTATTTTAATCCACATACCATCACTATATCTATTGTTCTTCCAAGCCTGCCATTTTTCACCACCCTCACAAAACTACATCAAGGTTAACGGACTGCAAAGTTTCCTGAATAGTAGATTGCTTGATGGAAATAGTTTTACGAGAATTATTTTCGTCTCTTATCTCCTGAGTTTAAATCCTTACATTCACTTATCTGGGGTTTGATAAAATGAACACCAGTTGTACACTAGCTTATCTTGTTTTTCTCCAACATGTTGAGTCATATGGTCTGGGATGACCTGAAATGATCTGGGACTTGGTTCTTGATTTCATAGCGTTACCAACCCGGCTCTGGCTCTGTAGTATAAATGTCTTGTTTTCATTAGTTTTTCATTAAAATATACCAGCAAACTTTAGTTGCAATTTATGTTCCTAATACTAGCTTAATGATAACTAAGTAATCTTACTAAATTCTTTGTTATATTTAAAATAATTTAAAGAAACACAGAGCATCTCAAAATAAATACAGTAACAAAAGGGTTAAGTAGATTTGAGATAAATCTCACTGGACTATTGCAAGTGTGTGTAAAAAAATAAAGCTTTGCCATCACTCACTAGTTGCCTGTATCATACTCTTTTGGTAATTGTTTTAAGAGTTTATTTAGTTGTAAGCAGATGTAGACATCCTCTCAACCTTCCCATTTTTCACCCAATGAAACATTGAAGAAATGACAGGATATGCTGCACCAACACTTTCTTCTTCCAGCACAGTTGGTATTCATTCTCAGTCAAGTTGTTTGTTCCTTCTCAAGCCATGCCTGGCTCATTAGGGCCAGTTTCCTGGTTTCTTGGTGTATAGGTTCCCCACCTGGACGGTCCGTCGAAGGTGAGCTGCAAGATGCAGGAGGAAAGAGTGAGAGAAAGTTGTGGCGAAAGAGTCAGCAGAAGTTTCGCCATTACCTTCTGCCGGAGCCGCGTGTAGCTTAGGTGTTTCACTCATAAACACACACATCGTCCAGTCTGAGATTCGAACCCGCGATCCCACGACCGCGAGTCCGCTGCTCTAACCACTAGGCCATGTGCCTCCACAGTCAAGTTGACAGTAGCAACATGAAATGGTGTGCCTCGTGCAGGGACACAATGGGCTGCTTGATCCAGGAATCAAATCCTCAATCTCATGATAGTGAACGCAACACTCTAGTCAATAGGGCATGTATTTTCACACACATGGTGTGTGTGTGTGTGTGTGACTTTGTTGACAGTGACTCCCATGTTTAGTCATTAGTGGTTTATTCAAAAACCATTTTCTTACACACTAGCATCTTCATCATTACCACCACCACCACCACTACCATCACCACCACCACCACTACCATCACCCTTACCACCATCTCCTCCACCACCACCATAATCATCATCATCATCATCATCATCACCACCACCACCACCACCATCATCATCATCATCATCATCACTACCACCATCATCACTACCATTGTCATACGTCTGCTGTCCATGCCGTCATGTATAACACGTAAGTAACCACCAGTTACCAGATTCTGACAAATGGTTGTTCTGTTCTTCGTCATTCCAGGGAAGCAGACCGAGACAGCTGTTCAAGAGAAGATGACTCAGGAAGCAACAACGATACTTTCTCTAATTCTAAACCAACTTACACCAATGGATATTCCACTGAATTTCCTAAATTCTTCGAAACATTTGAATCCATTATTAATAAGAACATGAAGTATATGCATAAACACTTCTTCAATGCTGATTCTGCACAGAACAACTTACATTCTGACTATTTTCCATCATCTTCGAGTAGTTTTGCTGAAGAGCGTAAGTTACCAATTCTTCATTTTTTTTACTTTTTGTCTTTTACTTGTTTCAGTCATTGGGTCATGGCCATGCTGGTGCACTGCCTTGGAAAGTACAGTTAAACAAATTGCCATATTCTGAACCCTTTGCTTCCCTGGGCATGGACACATTGAAACTCCGACGTCTGACAGCTGACACCCATAAAATTATTAACCATCATACAAACAATAACTCTGAGCACCTTTTCAAACTCCGCCCGTCTAACACCCGTGGACTTATTTACAAAGTCAGAAAACAGCACAGCTCCCATGACTTTAGGAAACATTTTTTCATGCTGAGAGTTGCTGAAGCATGGAACAAACTGCCGGCATCAGTTGTTAGTTGTCGGAGCACTGCATCCTTCAAAACTTCCATGCTTCCTTGCCCATAAAATTATCAACCATCGTACAAACAATAACTCTGAGCACCTTTTCAAACTCCACCCGTCTAACACCCGTGGACATATTTACAAAGTCAGAAAACAGCACAGCTCCCATGACTTTAGGAAACATTTTTTCACGCTGAGAGTTGCTGAAGCATGGAACAAACTGCCGGCATCAGTTGTTAGTTGTCGGAGCACTGCATCCTTCAAAACTTCCATGCTTCCTAAGATTCGCCAACACTACACCTGATTTTCTCCCCTTCATACACACACAAGCATGTGTCTGACTTATACACTGTTCACTTTCCAGACATTTGTACATTACTGCATATGCTTTATAATGCTTTATACGCACTTTTAACAAGTTGTAGAGCACCTGAGCAATGTATACAATAATTTCATTATTATTATTATTATTATTATTCAGTAGTTTTATTTTTTATAGCGTGCTTTCACTTCACTACCGAGTACAGCTCTGTGTGCCTTGGGTATGTGCTGTGCTTTGTTGTGATGCTTTCTGAGATTCGCCAACACTACACCTGATTTTCTCCCCTCCATACACACACAAGCATGTATCTGACTCATACATTGTTCGCTTTCCAGACATTTGTACATTACTGCATATACTTTATACGCACTTTCTGACAAGTTGTGGTGCACCTGAGCACTGTATACAATAATTTCATTATTATTATTATAAATGAACCCTAGTATTTGTTTTTTAACGTTTGGTGCTTATTCAAGAAGAACAACAAATTTCCTGTGAGCGATGAAAAGTGACTGTAGATTTACCAGGGTGCCAGGGACTTTTTCCCATCCCAGTTATGAATAAACCGGACATTTTAATGTGTTGTGAAAGAAAGAAAGTGAATCTGGTTGAGTTAACAGTTCCTCATAAAGATAACATGGACGCCGTTCAGGCTCGAAAGATTAACTGTTATGTAAACCTCCTCAAGGAATGTGAAGATGCAGGCTGGAAAGCGGAGCATTTTCCAATCAAAGTTGGATGTAGAGGGTTTGTTAGATACAGTGTGAGACAACTGTTGTTATCGTTAGGCCTAACTCATCGTAAAGTCAATACCACCATGATCGATATCCAAACTACAGTGGAAAAGAGTAGCCACTAGATTTGAGACGATGAGCGATGGCTAGAAGAATGTATGTTGTGTTCTTGAGCAAGTCACTTTATTTCACGTTGCTCCAGTTCACTCAGCTGTAGAAATGAGTTGCAACATCACTGGTGCCAAACTGTATTGGCCTTTTCCTTTCCCTTGGATAACACTGGTGGCATGGAGAGGAGAGGTGAGGCTGGTATGCGTGGGTGACTGCTGGTCTTCTAGAAACATCCTTGCCCAGACTTGTGCCTTGCAGGGGAACTTTCTAGGAGAATCCTATGGTCATTCTTGACCGAAGAGGGTCTTTTTAATGTGCTTACTTGTGTGTGTATGTGTGTGTGTGTATATATATATATATATGTATTTATATATATATATATATGTATGTATGTATATGTATTTATATATATATATGTATGTATATATATATATATATATGTGTGTGTGTGTGTGTGTGTGTGTGTATATATATATATGGATAGATGGATGGATGGATAGATAGATAGATAGATAGATAATGTTTTTAACATCTACTTTTCAATGTAGTCAGCTGAGACTACATAGGGGCAAACCATTCTACAGCCTGGTTCCCCCTCCTGACACTAACCCTCACTTGTTTCCAAGCAAAGTAATTATAATCCACCAGTCTATCAGACAATGAACAGCCTGGACATGATTTCATGGAGAACTACAAACAAACTACACCTGTTGTATAAACAGTGAGGGTTTGTTTACAATTAGCATGTAATGTGTTAAGAAGCCTGGTCATGCTTCCACAGTGGCCTGCAAACATACAACACCATCTGAATGAATAGTTAGGCATTTGTTTACATTCAGTGCATAGATATGTCAAAACAAGGGAAAATACAAACTCATTCACACACACCTATACAAACATACACACACACACACATATCAGTTATGCACATTTAGAAAGTTTGTTAGAAAAATTGGATCTTTTTGGTTTGAACGGCAGTTTTTAACATAATTTCTAGGTAACTAAAAAATGTTGAACTTCGTATACTGGTAGAATGTGTTTATAAAACATCCTTTTCTCTTGGTTTTATTGAGAAAATTCTATTGTTCGTACGATATTTATTGTTTTTTTTCTGCAATTTCAACCAATCACTGACGTCTATTGAGGTAAAAAACATTCTGTGCCGTATGAATATGTCCCTCTTTTAAGAAACAGATTGGGTTTATTTACATTTGTGAAGAAAAAAAGATACCCTTCCCCCACCCCTAACCCTAAAACAAATTGAAATGCAATAGATCAGTGGTTCCCAAACTATGAGTTGCGACCCACAGATGGGTCGCGAAAGGAATCTTAGTGGGTCGCAAAAAGTTATAAAATTACGCATTAGCTTTGATTAACTGCTGTCTATCGAGATAGTTCAGTAGAGTTAAGTGGCTCGTCATAAACTGGTGTGATAAATAGTGGGTCGCGACTCTAAAAAGTTTGGGAACCATTGCAATAGATCGATACTAGGGTCATAATTATGGGTGACAATTTCATATGACACCGCTAGAAAAAACTGCCGTTCAAACCGAAAAGATCCAGATGTGCTACTACGACAAAGAGCCTGAGAGTTGAGAATGCGTCTATGTTTGCTTGTGACTATATAGACATATAAAACAATAAGTGAAAGCATGGTACATATTTATCAAGCCATATTCGTTCTCAGGTGATGGCTGACTCTTAGTTGCGGCATAACAACGTAGTGTGTGTGAGTTGTTATGATTGTTAGGCAAATCTCATTGTTATATAATTCTTTATCAGGAATAGACATTGCAATGATTGTTGGTCGTAAACAAAGCAGTAAAATATATGAAGGATATTATTTACATTTGAAAATAAAGCAAAGATACCGGCGGTGATGACTGCTACGCACACACGTGAGTGCGTATGTACATAAGTACGTATGTATTTATGTATTTTGTTTTTCTGTCCTCTCACTGAACACTTACTGGTACTACTTAAGAAGAGTGGTCCCGGTGCGCGCACTCGCGTGCTCGCGGATCCGCGCTAGCTAGTCGTGACTAATCGATCCTACAACGACTACCTATCTATCTATCTATCCGCTCAGTCGAAGTCGACTCTCGGTTACTCGATGGATCAGTGTCCTCCAGTCAGTTCTATCCTGGGCCGCTTCTTTCAGATTGGCTATGTCCATTCCGGTATCACTCATGATGGTGTCAAGCCAGCGGGTTCTTGGTCGGCCTCTTCCTCTCTTGCCACTGACCATTCCGAGCATGATGTCCTTCTCCAGGGATTTTCTCCGCATAGTATGACCGAAATATGCCAATCTATGCTTGGTGATCCTAGCTTCTAGCGACAGCTTCGGCCTGATCTGCTTAAGAACTTCTCCATTGATGAGCCTCGCTGTCCATGGAATCCGTAAAAGACAACGACTACCTAGCAAAAAAAAAAATACTTATTTTGTGTTTTATTTACTTTACAACGACTACCTAGCAATGTAAATAAAACACAAAATAAATAATGTTTATACTCAAAGTACATAATTTTTTTAAAACAAAGTAAATAAAACACAAATTAATTATTTTTTTTAAAAACAAAGTAAATAAAAAAAAACACAAAGTAAGGATCGACTAGTCACGACAAGCTAGCACGGATGCACGAGTTCTTGAGTAGTACCCACTTATACATTATCTTCGATGAGAGAGTCCGTCATATACGTACATACCCACGAACATACGTACGTATGTACGCAGGTACGTTTGCACGTGAGTACGTACATACGTACATGTGTACCCATGTACGTACATCTTGTGGTCCGTGTGTGGAATAACTTGTCGGTCCCTTGCAGGTTTTGGGAGTGAAATGAGTTTAAGAGGCGCTCTTACTTCGACATGAGTTGACTTTTACTAATGCATGCATGTATGTATGTAGGCATGTATCAATATGTATGTATGTATGTATGTACGCATGCACGAACGCACACACGTAGTATGTACTCATGTACCTGTGTACGTGTGTGTGTGTGTACCTGTGTTTAGAGATCATGTAATGGTTGTAAACGAGCATCACCATCATATAAGCGAGATTATTCATTTCTAGCCTTCTCTGAATAACCATGCAGGATCTTTTCGGTTTGAACGGCAGTTTTTTTTAAATAATTTCCACGTAACTAAACACTTTTAAACTTCGTATACTGGTAGAATGTGTTTATAAAACATCTTTTTCTCTTGGCTTTATTGAGAAAATTCTATAGTTTGTAAGATATTTGTTGTTGTTTTTCTTCAATTTCTGCAATTTCAACCAATCACTGACGTTTATTGAGATAAAAAACATTCTGTGTCGTATGAATATGTCCCTCGTTTAAGAAACAGATTGGGTTTATTTACATTTGTGAAGAAAAAAGATACCCTTCCCCCCACCCCTAACCCTAAAACAGATTGAAATGCAATAGATCGATACTAGGGTTATAATTATAGGTGACAATTTCATATGACACCGCTAGAAAAAAATGCCGTTCAAATCGAAAAGATCCACCATGCGTAGCTATGGAAAAACTTTATCGTGCTTGAAAAAAAGATGAGTGTTGGTGACTGGAAAGGTTTCCAACCCTAAAAGAATCTGCTTCAGTAAATTCCATCTGAACCATGCAAGCATAGAATAGTGGATGCTAAAGGAGGAGGAGGAGAATATAAATGCTCGTTTAAAAAAGCCAGCTTTAATAGCAAAACTTTGAAGTAAACAGTCTCTATAAATATTTAAATTATTAGTAAATATATATATATATATTTACTATCATGTGTGTATGCACTCACACACATACAGACAGACACTCACACATGTATACTTATATTTGGATATATATGTGTGTGTGTGTATGTATGCATATATAAATATGTATGTATGTATACATATAAATATGTATATATATATATATATATATATATATTATATATATATATATATATATATATATATTATATATATATATATATATATATATATATGTATGTATGTATGTAATATATATATGTATGTATGTAGCCATATGTACGTGTGTGCGCACGCGCGTATAATAGATAGACAGACAGATAGATAGATGGATGGATGGATAAATAGATAGACGGATAGACAGACAGACAGACAGACAGATAGATAGATAATCATCATTTTTTCTCCTTTTCCATGTTGTGATGAGTTGGCTGAATCATCATGTACTGAATCAGCTTAGTTTCTGCAGCTTGATGTCTTTCCTGTCACCAATCACATCACAGACTGTACTCAGAGTATTTCATTGTGGTATCAGTATAGTGAATGAGCAACCATTCTCTATCTTGATCAATGTTACTCAACCACTTTTTACCTTTGGACCCCTTTGATTCCTATTTTATTCAGATGAACCCTCATAGGTATTCAATATTTTTAAAAAATCCTATTACCATATTTTTATAATTAAATATTACTCGCAATTGTATAAAAAATACTGTTAGAATATTTTATGTATTGTAGAAGTATTTGTAATTTATTGCACATAAATTTTAGCAACAAAATCTTATATAGACCACCGGCAGCCATATGGACCCTGTTTGAAAACCACTGATGTAGATAGAGTAAAGCAGTCTCTTTAACACTTGATCAAACTATGTACAGTCCTCTGTGTGTGTGTGTGTGTGTGTGTGTGTGTATGAACCAACGTGTAGATATACAAACATAATTTTCTATGAAAACCTATCTGACCCTGCAGAAATATTACTTTTTACTTGGAAAGCAGGTGAAGGGGTTTGTGACAGGAAGAGTATCAAGCTTTAGAAAATCCATCTCAACAAATTCCAACTCGAGTAGACATTAAAATGATGATGATGATGATGATGATGATGGTGGCGTTGGTGGTGGTGGTGGTGGTGGTGGTGGTGGTAATGGTTTGGTGGTGGTGGTGGTGATAGTGATGATGGTGATGATGATTATGATGGTGGTGGGGGTAATGGTTTGGTGGTGGTGGTGATAGTGATGATGGTGATGATGATGGTGGTGGTGGTGGTGGTAATGGTTTGGTGGTGGTGGTGGTGGTGGTGGTGATAGTGATGATGGTGATGATGATGACGACGACGATGACGACGACGACGACGACGATGACGACGACGACGATGACGACGACGACGATGACAACGACGACGATGTTTGATGATAAGAATGACAGAAGATAACCAACACACTCAGAATGGTGCCTCTATTTTATCTAAATTAAGATATACTGGCAGGAGTCCTATACTAATATAATATAGTTTATGTATTCGAATATCTTAATGTCTATAGCAGACAGATTTCAAACGCAGGATATTTGGGTCAGTAGTCTGTTACATTAACCATTTAGCTACTGCATCTTGACATTGCGAGTTATGTAGTTTATTTGAGAATGCAAATAAATACAATGGAACTAAAAAATATTTTCTTTTTGTACCCAGAAATCAACAAAATACTTTTTTTTTTTTTACTCAAGAATAATGGGATCTTTTCGGTTTGACCGGCAGTTTTTAAAAGTAATTTCCACGTAACTAAACACTTTTAAACTTCGTATACTGGTAGAATGTGTTTATAAAACATCTTTTTCTCTTGGTTTTATTGAGAAAATTCTATGGTTTGTAAGATATTTGTTTTTTTTTTCTTCAATTTCTGCAATTTCAACCAATCAATGACGTCTATTGAGGTGAAAACATTCTGTGCCGTATGAATATGTCTCCCGTTTAAGAAACAGATTGAGTTTATTTACATTTCTGAAGGAAAAAAGATACCCTTACCCCACCCCTAACCCTAACCCTAAAACAGATTGAAAAGCAATAGATCGATACTAGGGTCATAATTATGGGTGACAATTTCATATGACATCGCTAGAAAAAACTGCCGTTCAAACCGAAAAGATTCGAATAATGCTAATTCAACCCCAATTTTAGCCGTAGTATTTTGTATTAAATTCCTCGTATTATATACAAACAAATAAATGCAGTAGACTGTGCGTGTGCGTGTGAGTGAGAGAGAAAGATAGAGAGACTTTACAGGCAATGACAAAATTAATACATAGTAAGGGAGGTAACTCCCTTTTCTCGTTTACACATTTTCTACTATACGAATTATGAAAGCTACTTTACACGTGGGATATCAAAATTTTTAATGTTTTTAATTTACTATAACACGGTTCAGTGTTCAGATTAAGCAAGGCTTGATCTATTAAAATATATTTCTTTAGTATAGGCTGCAGTCAGTTTAAGTGAATTTTGTTTATTGGACAAGGGAAACGCAGACACAAAGACACACACAGATACGTACACACACACACACACACACACACGCACGCACACATCTTCCACAGTTTGCCTCTTTCAAATTCACTCACTAGGCATTGATCAGCCCAGGACTGTAGTAATAGACACTTATCCCAAAACAATATGGCTGCAGGCTCCTTAAACATGCAGCCATGCCTGTACCTATTCATACGAAATTGCTGGACTTTATTTACCAAATTTAAACATTATCCCTAATTCTTAATGTCTCAATTCCCCTAGTTTTCAGAAATATGCACCCTAACTTTTATGAATGTTACAAGCAGGACCTATGAGGTTGACATCAGCCAGTGTATTAGTTTGGAACCTGAAGGACTAAGAATAGGCCATGTAAGTTTCTGACATGATTTGGAGGCCCCCAGATATCTCCCCAGTTAGAGCCTAAAGACAACCTCATTTCACCTTACAGAATTTTTGTTGGAGGCCCTGCTTACAACTGATGAACATTCTATGCAATATATACAGTTTCATCCCTCTCTTTTATGGGTTGATTTTGCAGTAAATTTCTCCAGGAGTGGCTGTGTGGTAAGTAGCTTGCTTACCAACCACATGGTTCCGGGTTCATTCCCACTGCGTGGCACCTTGGGCAAGTGTCTTCTACTATAGCCTCGGGCCAACCAAAGCCTTGTGAGTGGATTTAGTAGACGGAAACTGAAAGAAGCCCGTCGTATATATGTATATATATGTATGTGTGTGTATATGTTTGTGCATCAATGTTTGTCTCCTCCCCCCAACATCGCCTGACAACCGATGCTGGGTGTGTTTACATCCCCGTAACTTAGCGGTTCGGCATAAGAGACTGATAGAATAAGTACTAGGCTTACAAAGAATAAGTCCTGGGGTCGATTTGCTCAACTAAAGGTAGTGCTCCAGCATGGCCGCAGTCAAATGACTGAAACAAGTAAAGAAAGAAAGAAAGGATTTCTAAAGTGATATATCAAATATCATCATCGTTGTTTTAATGTCTGCCCTTCCTGTTGCCAAACCCCACCTGTTTTCAGATAAGGTAATATTTCCCCATGGCCGGAAATGTTTTTTTTTTTTTTAAGCAGACTGGAAATGAACAACATCATTGGTATGAAGACATGTGGCTTTGTGGTTAAAGTATTCAGCTCATGTTCATAAGGTCATTCTGAAGCCTTACTTCTCTGGGCATAGATACATTGAAACTCTGACGTCTGGCAGCTGACTTCGCAGACACCCATAAAATTATTAACCATCTTACAAACAATAACTCTGAGCACCTTTTCAAACTCCACCCATCTAACACCCGTGGACATATTTACAAAGTCAGAAAACAGCACAGCTCCCATGACTTTAGGAAACATTTTTTCACGCTAAGAGTTGCTGAAGTATGGAACAAACTGCCGGCATCAGTTGTTAGTTGTCGGAGCACTGCATCCTTCAAAACTTCCATGCTTCCTTGCCCATAAAATTATCAACCATCGTACAAGCAATAACTCTGAGCACCTTTTCAAACTCCACCCGTCTAACACCTGTGGACATATTTACAAAGTCAGAAAACAGCACAGCTCCCATGACTTTAGGAAACATTTTTTCACGCTAAGAGTTGCTGAAGTATGGAACAAACTGCCGGCATCAGTTGTTAGTTGTCGGAGCACTGCATCCTTCAAAACCTCCATGCTTCCTGAGATTCGCCAACACTACACCTGATTTTCTCCCTTCCATACACACACAAGCATATATCTGACTCATACACTGTTCACTCCCCAGACATTTGTACATTACTGCATATGCTTTATATGCACTTTTGACAAGTTGTGGTGCACCCAAGCACTGTATACAATAATTTCATTATTATTATTTTTAAGGGCATGT
This sequence comes from Octopus sinensis, assembly GCF_006345805.1. Lineage (NCBI taxonomy): Eukaryota > Metazoa > Mollusca > Cephalopoda > Octopoda > Octopodidae > Octopus > Octopus sinensis. Next base: position 39,140,512 of record NC_043014.1, read on the forward strand.
GTATCTGTGGAGTGCTCAGCCACTTGCACATTAATTTCATGAGCTGGCTTGATCTATTGACTGTATTACATGGAACACTTGTTGTTGTAGCCGAATATAGTACCATTGGACTTGTGTGTGACAGTGAAGCTTATTTACGATCATCGTGTGTTTTCATGAAAGATTGGAAACAAAGGACACTGCTTGTAAGACAGTGATACTTGTTTACAACTATCATGCAATACCAAGATGAAGAAGCAGAAACATGTACAAGCACACACACACACACACACACACACAAACATACACACAAACACACACACACAAACATACACAAACACACACACACAAACACAACACACACACACACACTCACACATACACACAAACACACAGTCACGCAAACACACGCACACGCAACACACACACACAACAAACACAACACACACACACACACACAAACATACACATGCAAACACACACAAGTACACACACAAACCTACACATGCAAACACACACACACACACAAACACACACACACACACAACACACTCACACATACACACAACACACAGTCACGCAAACACACGCACACGCAAAAACACACACACACAACACACACACACACACACACAAACATACACATGCAAACACACACAAGTACACACACAAACATACACATGCAAACACACACACACAAACATACACAAACACACACACACACCACACACACACACACACACACCAAACACACACACACAAACACACACCACACACACACACACACACCACACACACACACACACCACACACAAACACACATGCAAACACACACAAGTACACACACAAACATACACATGCAAACACACACACACACAAACACACACAGAAACACACACACACACACACACACAAACATAAACACACACACACACACACATGCATGCAAATTCTTATTTAAACCTATCATTATAAGTACATTAGGCTATGTACCTATATATTTACACCAAAACCTAGAAACACTACGTTTTGTGAAGAAAGAGCAAAAAAAGAAAAACTGATGCAGATTCTCCAATTCCAATCTATTAGTGGTACAGTGAAAATTTGTAAGATATTCCAAAGATTCTCCATTTGAGATTTTTTTAGGTGAATAGATGCACACACTTGGATGTATGCATTGGCAGTTCAACCAACACACCAACTGAACATCATATTTAAAACTCTAGGAATTCTCTTGACACAATAATGTCTTGTTGCTTTGTTAGCAACCAGCTTGAACTCTCTTAATTATTTTTATTTATGCGCCCTTTTCAAGCCTAGCCAGGCTCATGGGCCCGGTTTCCCGGTTTCTATGGTATATGTGTTCCCTCCAGCTGGACGGGACGCCAGTCCATCGCACCATTACTCAAGAAACAGGAAGAAAGAGTGAGAGAAAGTTGGGGCGAAAGAGTACAACAGGGGTCACCACCACCCCCTTTCAGAATCTCGTGGGCTTTAGGTGTTTTTGCTCAATAAACACACACAACGCCTGGTCTGGGAATCGAAACCACAATCCTCCGACCACAAGTCCACTGCCCTAACCACTAGGCCATTGCACCTCCACAAACTCTCTTAAGAAGAACCTAAAATAAAACTCAAAGAAAAATCATTAATGCATACATTTGCATGCATACATTCATTCAACAGGCTTCTTTCTGTTTCCATCTACCAAATCTACTCACAAGGCTTTAGTCAACCCCCAGCACTATAGCCGAAGACACTTACCCAAAATATTTTTTTATCACCCTGAACTATATTTCCAATTTTGAGAGTTGCTACTGATACAACATTTCAATTGGTTTGCTCTCCAGTCATCTTCAGGTAAAACACTCTGAACTGAAGGCGGTGAGCTGGCAGAAATGTTAGCACACCAGGCAAAATGCTTAGCGGTATTTCATCTGTCTCTACGTTCTGAGTTCAAATTCTGCTGAGGTCAACTTTGCCTTTCATTTTTTCGGGGTTGATAAATTAAGTACCAGTTGCGTACTTGAATCAATCTAATCAACAGGCTCCCTCCCCCCCCCAAAAAAAATTTCAGGCCTTGTGTCTAGAGTAGAAAAGAACACTCTCTAAACTGGTCAAGACATTGTGTTAGCAACACATCCAAGATGAAGGAAACAGTTAGCAAAACAAACACCAGATCATAAGGATAAAATTCATGTTAAGAAATCAAGTCAGAAATATACAAGGCACCGATGCCAGTGACACATAAAAGGCACTCGTACTGGTGACATGTAAAGGCTCCTGTGTCACTGACATGTTTAGAGGTACCTGTGCTGGTGACACATTAAGGGCATCTGTGCCAGTGATGTGTAAAAGACATCCAGTACACCCTGAGGAGCAGTTGGTGTTAGGAAGGGTTCAAATTCTGCTGAGGTCAACTTTGCCTTTCATCCTTTCGGGGTCGATAAATTAAGTACCAGTTATGCACTGGGGTCGATGTAATTGACTTACTATTTATGTCTGTCCTTGATTGTCCCCTCTATGTTTAGCCCCTTGTGGGTAATAAAGAAATAGGTATTAGGAAGGGCATCCAGCTATAGAAACCAAGCCAAAACAAGACTGGAGCCTGGTGCTGCTCTCTGATTTACCAGTTCAAGTCAAACTGTCTAACCCATGACAGCACTGAAAATGGATACTAAATGATGATGATGATGATGAGTACAGCATCACCATGGGAGGCTTTATTGGCAGCTGGCTGATGATGTAAAAGGGTGGATGCAAATTCAACCTATACACCACCTGCTGAGAACCCTCCCCTGAGAACCCTTCCCCACCAGCCACCTAAAAGCAATCACAGTGGTGAGTGCTTCTCAAGAAAATCACCAGGGGTCGTTCATTGACCTGTTGCTATAAGGAGGAGAACAGTTCTCCAAACTGCTGCCATTTCTCCCCTTCTTGAGATTGCTTTTCACTTTAGCAGCCAGATCGTCTTCATGTCATACATACCCAGCCATAATTCCAGAAACATCTCACATTATGAATAATTTAGGGAATTATATTTGCATTGCAATATACTTAAAACATAATTGTGTGTGTGTGTGAGCACATGTGTGTATGTGTGTGTGTGAAACTATAAGTGTATAACTAATACATTGTGTTAGAATGTACACGCATTTTATACTCACTACATTTTTGGCGTTCTCTTGTTTTCAGATTTTTATTGTTTTAATATTATTAGCCCCGCCTTAGTGAAGGTAGAGGTATTGTTTTCAGTCATGTTTGTTTGTTTGTTGGTTGGTTTGTCCATGGACAAAATATCTCAAGAACTGCGGGATGGATTCAGGATGAAACTTTCAGGAATGTTTGGTCTGGTGACTAGCACCAACTGATTAGATTTTGGGATCGATCTGGTACCGGACAAGGATTCTGGATTATTTATATTTACTTTACTTTACATGGAATTATGGAGATGTACTCGCATAGCAAGTGATTTGATCTGAGATCGTGTGCTGAAACGAAAACAATTGCAGCGTGGAAGGTGTTTATAAGCCATTTAAAGAAACACACAAAAGCTGTTCGATTCACTTCAACATTTAAATTTAATTTGTCAAAATATTTTCGTCGCTTTAAGATCGCGACGTGTTCACTGACAAAAATCCGTGATGCAGCAAATTAAACTTAAATGTCGAAGTGAATCGAATGGCTTTTGTGTGTTTCTTAAATGGCTTACAAACACCTTCCATGCTGCAATTGTTTACTTTACATGATTACGATCTTAGATTAACTTTTAGTAGTTATAGAGTCGGGTGTCAGAGGTGATGGAGATGGAACATTTTGATCTTCGACAGTAAAGATGCCTGCATAGCATCCAGCAATGATTTCTGCACATTCTTTGGGATTGTCAGTAATCTGCCCTGTGTGGGAATTGCGAAGGGGACCAACTGGAGAGTGAGGTCTCTGCTTTGAATGTACATACTTCCAGAACACTTTGCTATCAAGGTTGGTTGCTATGCACTGTTCAAATTCAAGCACTGCTTTTTTTGTCACCTGCTTGAGATGGTTGGATAATCTATTGCGCTTTGTCCTGTTGATCTCTGATTTGTGCATTTCGTATTCCTGTTCAGCATTACGGCATTCTTTCCTGGCAGTCTCCCCAAATTGCCAACACTACACCTGATTTTCTCCCCTCCATACACATGCAAGCATGTATCTGACTCATACACTGTTCACTTCCAAGATATTTGTACATTACTGCATATGCTTTATATGCACTTTTGACAAGTTGTGGTGCACCTGAACACTGTATACAATTATTTCATTATTATTATTATTATTATTATTACTATTATTATTATTATTATCAGAGCTCATAACAATTTTTTTTTGCATTTTGTACTTTTATTAGCATTCACATAATGGATTTAATTAGTTCCTCCAATAGATCGGCATCTCAAACAAGAACCACTACTTGTATTATGAGCTGTCAGTAACCAAGTCAGACTAATAAGTTCTTACCTTTTGTACTTAAATAAACAGAAATTATAAATATTGATATATAGCTAGTTCCTTATACAGTGAATGATCATTTGAAAGTCTTCTTACATTTTATTATTATTATTTTAAGTTTTTCTCAGTTAACTCCCTTTAGGCTGTAACTACATTTTGAATTGGTGCATTTAATTTAGGCTTGTATTAGATAAAGATAAACTATTTATTAGTGTTACTAAATTTTCTACTACAACTTTCACATTCCATGACTACCATTGGGATTGACCTGGCACTGGACAAAGATTCTGGATTATTTTTCCTGTTTTTCTACTTAATTTTTGAGAGCAGTCGAGTTTATTTCAGATATTCGCATTTTAAAAATCATCTCTAGCTAATTGTTGAGAGGATGTTGGTGTTGCCTTAGCGGAGGTTTTTGCTCTCTGAGTGCTCTACTTTCCTTTTTGGCCAAGGTCTCATCAACTTTTTCAAGTTTCACTTGAAAAGGAAGATGAAAGTAGAGAGGGAAGTGATGTCTGGTAGCAAATTCAATGAAAGGTGGGTGAATGTCGCAAGAATGGCCAGTATGAACGGACCAATTCTGAGGATACACCTGTGAAAATTAAAAGGAAATATAAAAGGAGAAAGGGGCTCTCTACCCCCCTTTTGACCAGGCTCCCGTGGCTTTTATGGGGTTTTCCATGAGTAACCTTTTGAAGTACCTCCCCCTATTGGGAGTTTTAATTGTTACTTATATTTCGTTGTTATCCTGCTTTTGTACACGGACTTTTTCAAACAGACAAAACCCTTTGTAATTTTCATCCCGTATATTGTCCCTTTATGTTTTAATTGATTTTTGTTAGCCCTTGTGGCCAATAAACGAACGAATTATTATTATCATTATTTCTATTATTCTATATATTTTTTCTTTCTCACGTTACTTAAATTTCTCTGTTTTCCATTTCTCCATTGTTTCAGCTCCACCCCAAAGGTCAGAACTGTTTTCATGTGCATTTTGCGGGCTGGGTTTTAACCTTGAGGAAATGGTGAGTACATCTATCAGCCTCCTTGTCATCATAATCACCATTTTACTTATTTCAGTTATTGGACCATGGCCCATGCTGGGGTTCCACCTTGAAAGATTTAATCAAATGAATTGACACTCGTACTTATCTTTAAAGTCTGGTACTTATTCTATCAGTCTCTTTTGCTGAACTGCTAAATTACAGGGATGTAAACAAACCAACACCAGCTGTCAAGCAGTGACAGACAACAAACACAAACACCTACATACACTCCTCCTACACCTACATATACACACACACACACACACACACACACACATATATATAACAGGCTTCCACACAGTTTTTTGCCTACTAAATTCACTCACAAGGATTGGTCAGCCCAGGACTATAGCAGGAGACATTTGCCAAGGGTATTGCACAGTGGGACTGAACCTGAAGCCAGGTGGTTCCAAACCATACAGCCATCTCTACACAACTACACAGCCATGGCTCTCTCTACTCTTTTACTTGTTTCAGTCATCTGACTGCAGCCATGCTGGAGCACCGCCTTTAGTCGAGCAAATCGACCCCAGGGCTTACTCTTTGTAAGCCTAGTACTTATTCTATCAGTCTGTTTTGCTGAACCACTAAGTTACGAGGACGTAAGCACACCAGCATCGGTTGTCAAGCGATGTTGGTGGGGAGGGACAAACACAGACACACAAATGCACACACACACATACATATATACATATACATATATACATATATTATACATATACATATATATATATTTCAGTTTCTGTCTACCAAATCCACTCACAAGGCTTTGGTCGGCCCGAGGCTATAGTAGAAGACACTTGCCCAAGATGCCATTCAATGGGACTGAACCCGGAACCATGTGGTTGGTAAGCAAGCTACTTACCACACAGCCACTCCTGCGCCTATGTTTAAATGTGTCATTCAAGAAGGTCTTCAGTTTGAACAATTTTCATGATGTTTCATATTTAGATGCTTTTATTAAATTCATTCAATTGTTAAACATAAATAAATCATGGATTTGATTTACTGTCATGTGATGTTTTACCAACCGTGTATATATATATATAAATTAGAAAAAAATCACCTTTTATCAATTCAAATTGATAGAATAAGTACTAGGCTTACAAAGAAATTAAATTACACCATCTAGAAAATTACATATAATAGAAATATAAAAAATAAAATAACAATAATATACCGATGATTAAGTAAATTGCAAAATAATTATGTAATTTAATAAATATGTAATTTAATTGTTCATTTTGAATTGATAAAAGGTGTTTTTTTTCTAATTTTTATATATATATTGTATTTTGTGAAATTTGATTTAGTATTTCTAAATTGAATTTTTCCCTGTAAGTTAGGAATAATATTCCATCAAATTATCATTATATATATATATATATACAGAGAGAGATACAGACAGACAATGTAATATTTTAATCAAGCCCAAACGCCCACTCAAAGCTTTAATTATCTTAGAACTTCACCGAGTCTAAATCCAGTTCTGGTTTCTGTTTATATTTATCTCAAGATAATAAAAAAATAAATGTCTTGTGCATCTTACAGAGAATTCACGAACGGAGATGTATGAAAACCAGATCTCACAGGAAGTCCTCTGATCCCTTTAGAAAAGCCTTCACAGCTGAACCTTATACTGAAGATAGAAAAACTAACCTCTTTTTCAAATCTTCTTCAAATGAATCAGGTAAGTTTCTTTTATGTGTTGTATTTGTTGTTGTTAATCCCTGTGCCCCTTATAAATCAAAATATGCAAGGTTGGATAAAATACCTTGTGGTACTTGGTTTCATCCATTTATGTTCTAAGGTCAAATCCCTGAGAATTTTACATGCATACATACATATGTAAATCATCATCATCATTTGTTTCCATGGTGACATGGATTAGAGAGCTTGACCAGAGCTGGCCAGCCCGAGAGCTGCACCAGTTTCAAGTTGTCTGTTTTGGCTTGGTTTCTATGGCTGGATGCCCTTCCTAATGCCAACCAGAGTGCACTGAGCATTTCTTATGTGACACCAGCTCAAGTGCTCTATATGTGGCACAGGCAAAGGAGCTGTATACATGGAACTTGCATGTGTGCATTATACATGGCACTGGTATGGGTGCTTTTTACATTGCACCAACATTGGTGCTCTTTTATGTAACACCGGCACAAGTGCTTTTTATGTGGAACTGACACGTTTCGTTTTTGGATTTGGTTTGCAAGATTCTTTATATGAGTTCATGTGTTGAAGCATATTCTGTTGTGTCTGGGGAGAGTCCTTTTCTTTTTGTCAAGACTATTGAAAAGGTTGCAAGACGCAACGAAAAGTTTAGGAAAATAAAAATAAGAAATAAGTGGAAATTTTACCGGTGAGTGTGTTACATTATAAGGCACAAAAAGAAAATGACTCTCCCCAGATGCAACAGGACATGACGCATGTTTATTGTAACCTATAATCATGAATGATGCATAATGAGCAAAAGAGTACAATCTTTGGTAAAAGTAGCCAAAAAGGGTTCCACCAAAGGGTCTCTGCAGTAACTTTAATCAACAGGATGTGTAGCTCAGAGATCCTGGAAACACTCCGGGTCAAGCCACTATTTCTCCACATTGAGAGATCACAGCTCTGATATTACAGATATGTGATTAGAATGCCACAGAAGGTAGTGAGCTTATAGAATTATCAGCATACCAGACAAGATGCCCAGCAGTATTTCTTGTGACTTTATGTTTCTGAGATCAAAAGATCAAATTCTGCTGAAGTTTCACCTTTTCAAGGTTGATAAAATAAGTACCAGTTGAGCAACTTAACCCCTACCCACAAAAATTTCAGGCCTTATGCCTATAAAAGAAGGGATCATCATCATCATCATCATCGTCGTCGTCGTCGTCATCGTTATCATTACCATCATCATCATCACCACCACCACCACCACCACCACCACCAGTAGTAGTAGTAGTAGTAGTAGTAGTAGTAGTAGTAGTAGTAGTAAGGCAGTTGGGCGGCAGTAAAAGTTTATTGCGAGAAATGTTGTCGTAACTGTTAAAGGTCAGAATATATAATTTCTGGTATTAGTTCACCGACAGAAATCAAACCATTTGCCAAGCATCACCAGTTACATTATAAAGTGCTGGCTACACCCTCTCCACAAAGTATGTACTATAATCTTTTTCTGCCATTTTAACTGAACTGTGGTAACTCCACAAGATAATTCATCAGTCACTTATAACAAGCAAGATAGATTATTTTACAATTGACACTGGAAAATTTTGAGAAGGTGCCTTCTGTATGAAGAACATATTCTTTAAATATTGGTTACTAAGGTAGTGGACTGAAAATAATTTTTTAAATTAATTGGAATTGTAATCTGAATGAGTTAAGAAAATCAGTCATTAGTGTTGACGAAAATTATTTTCAGGTAGCTCAAGGGAGAGAACCTCTGAAATTTCAATTAGCCAAAAGTTCCACCTACCAAATTCACTCACAAGACATTGATTGCCCCAACACTGCATTAGAAGACTTCTCCAAGATGCTGCTGCAATGGGACTGAACCTGAAACCACAGAGTTGCAAAGCAAGCTTCTGAAGACATATATATATAATTTAAGAGACACACTATATATGTTTTTATGTGCTACTATTAGTTTCATACGCTGAGAACATACCAAACTTTGTTTTATAACATGTCTGGTGTCCCAGCACAATCATCAGACACTATCCACACTTCATAGTTTCCTGTACATACAGTTGTTGTCTATCCCAAAACTGGAGGATCAAACCAGAAATTACTGCATAATACATTGTCTTCTACTACAGTTTGTTTATGTGATTGCATAACAAACTTTTTAATCACTCAAGAATATTTGTCTTTGTTTTTTTTTTCTTGAAAAAAATTCTAAACTTATTTCTGTCCTTTTTCTTATACTCTAACCTTTCATCTGGCATTAAGTCACCTTCCTCAATACTACTCACCCACTCAACTGAAATGTGTATATGTGTGTGTATGTGCAGGTGCCGCATAAAAAGCACTCAGTACACTCTGTAAAGAGGTTGGTGTTAGAAAGGGGACACGGCCGTAGAAACCATTTCAAAGCAGACAGCAGAGCTTAGTTCAGTCTTCTTAGTTGCCAGCTCCTGTTGAACAACCAACCCATGGAAAATGGGGATTAAATGATGATGGTGGTGGTGATGGCAGTGGCGGTGGTGATGGTGGTGGTGGCTGCTGCTGCTGCTGCGAAACGTGGTCCTTTGCTATTCGTAAGACCCACAGAAGAGAAAACAGGTCAACCCCCAACACCGAGAGCATCGACGGATGGATGAATACGCATCCAGGCTCAGCTGTTGCGTAGGAAGTTGGGGACAAGAAACAGGAAGGAAAGAGTGAGAGAAAGTTGGGGCGAAAGAGTACAACAGGGGTCGCCACCACGCCCTGTCGGAGCCTCGTGGAGCTTTAGGTGTTTTCGCTCAATAAACACACACAACGCCCGGTCTGGGAATCGAAACCACAATCCTCCAACCGCGAATCCGCTGCCCTAACTATTGGGCCAGTTTTGGGATAGACAACAACTGTATGTACAGGAAACTATGAAGTGTGGATAGTGTCTGATGATTGTGCTGGGACACCAGACATGTTATAAAACTGCTGCTGATGAGATAAAATACTAGGGATTGAAATGAGAGATTTTCAGCAAGGAACTCGGATTGAAACTCCATATATAATGTTCTGAAATTGTATGTTTAGAATCACAAGGCCATACTGACACCTTTCTTGAAGTTTATACTAAAAGTCAAATACTATTCCCATTTCAAACATAACAGGTTTAAGTGCTGAATTAATGGTTAAGAGGGAAGGTATTTGGCAGAGATCTTGAGAGTGTGTGTATCTTGTGTGTGTGTGTGTGTGTGTGTGTGTGTGTGTGTGTGTGTTGTGTGTTGTGTATATGTTGTATGTAGTGTATTGTATGTACACCTGCATGTAAAATGTTTGTGCTTGGGTGTATGTAATTAATATGTGTATATGTGCGTGTATGGTTATGTGTGTGTGTGTGTGTGTGTGTGTGTGTGTGTTATGTGCTGGTTATGGTGGTTGGAATGATCAGTCATGACCCCCACCACCACCACCATCGCCACCACACATTCTGTTTATTTATTTATTTATTCATATTTATTGGAATTTGGTTGCATTTTAGATTAAGTGAGGTGGAGGGAAGGGGGGACAAAGAAAGAGAGAGGAGCAAGAGAGGGAGAAAAGTGCAAAAAGAAAGATAGAAGCAAGAGAGAAAGAGAGAGAGAGAGAAGAGCAAAAAAGAGAGATAGGGGCAAGAGGGAGAGAGGGGTGCAAGGGAGGCAGAGAGAGGAACCAGAGAGATTAGCAAGTAAGAGGAACCAGATTAACACGAGAGTGATAGAGAAGAATGCAAGAGAGAGAGAGAGAGAGAGAGAGAGACAGGCAGATAGGGAGAGAGACAATAAGAAATAGTCAGAGAGGCAACAAGAGAGAGAGAGAGATTGATATAGAGAAAAAGAGAATGTGAAGAGACAATGTAAGATTACACATTCAAAGACAAAGAAGAAAATACCGCTTTCAATGAAATACAATACCTGAAACATACCCTAACCTATTTCTAAAACGAGGAAATAATAAAACAAAAATAAAACAGGTTCCTTTTCTAACCTGTTAAGTGACACCAACAGAAACAAAACAAGGGAACAGAATTTCTGGGTAAATGAGGAATCTGATAAATCTAACAGCTTTAACCCTTCATTACTGTATTTATTTTGAGATGCTCTGTGTTTCTTTCAATTATTTTAAATATAACAAAGAATTTAGTAAATTAACTTTGTTATCATTAAGCTAGTGTTAGTAACATAAATTTTAACTAAGATTTGGTGGAAGATTTTAATTCAGAACTTATGAAAACAAGCTGACTTGGCAGACACCCATAAAATTATTAACCATCTTACAAACAATAACTCTGAGCACCTTTTCAAATTCCACCTGTCTAACATCCATGGACATGTTTACAAAGTCAGAAAACAACACAGCTCCCATGACTTTCGGAAACAATTTTTCACGCTAAGAGTTGCTGAAGTATGGAACAAACTGCCGCATCAGTTGTTAGTTGTCGGAGCACTGTATCCTTCAAAACTTCCATGCTTCCTGAGATTCGCCAACACTACACCTGATTTTTCTCCACTCCATACACACGCAAGCATGTATCTGACTCATACACTGTTCACTTACCAGACATTTGTACATCACTGCATATACTTTATATGCACTTTTGACAAGTTGTGGTGCACCTGAGCACTGCATACAATAATTTCATTATTATTATTATTATTATTATTATTATATTATTATTATTATTATTATTATAAGACATTTATGCTAAAAAGCTAGAGCCAGTTTCAGCCGGGTTGTTAACGAAAGGGTCAATTTCCCTCAACAGATTCTTTATTGCCCTTAATTCTTTCCTGACCATACACTGTGTGTGTGTGTTGAGCCACACCTATCTCTCTCTTCTTACCCCCTGTCCATACTGATATTTCTCCATAGGCACAGGAGTGGCTGAGGTGGTAAGGAGCTTGCTTCCCAACCTCATGGTTCCAGGTTCAGTCCCACTGCATGGCACCTTGGGCAAGTATCACCTACTATAGCTTCTGGCTGATCAAAACCTTGAGAGATGGATTTGGTAGACGGAAACTGAAAGAAGTTCCTCGCGTGCACACACGTGCGCGCGTGTGTGTGTGTATGTATGTGTGTATACATGTGTCTTTGTGTCTGTGTTTGTCCCCCACCACCACTTGACTACCAGTGTCGGTGTGTTTACATTCCTGTAACTTAACGGTTCAGCAAAAGAGTGTGGCAATAAATTCCAGACTTATAAAAAGAAAAAAGGGACTGGAGTTGATTTGTTCAACTAGAATTCTTCAAGGAATTCAGTCAAGTGACTGAAGCACGTAAGATCTGTATATATATAAAGCAGGATGTGTGTGCATGTGTACGTGATTGTAGTTTATACACATCCACAAATTAGCATGCATGTTACTCAAATTTTAGGAGGACATTCATCACGACCCTAGCTGTATTTTCGTCAAATTATTTTCCCCCAAGGCACCTGCGAATAGCAGTAAATAATTTTGAGCCATAACTCCAGTTTTCACGCCATTATTATTTACAAAACATGAGCTAAGTCCCATTCTAACGACGGTGTAAAGGGAGGGAGGGAGCGAGAGAGAGAGAGAGAGATAACAGATTTTTAAAATTTCTTTTTAGTGATTGACAAAAACAGACAGACAGGTGTTGTGATGTATGCATGTATGTGTGAATGGTTTCAGTCACACACATACAAACACACTCACGCGAGTATTTATGCGTACAAACCAGATGCATGCAATGCGTGTGTTGACTGTATATATATATATCTATATATATATATAAAGCTGAAGTTGTCTGTATGGCAGGTTTGGTAGCCTTCAACTAACACTATCTCCTCCGAGACCTTGCGGCACAAGTTGACCAAAATTGAGAGTATGATAGAAGAAGGCTTGCTCTTCCTTCCATAGAAGGAAAGATTCAAATTGGACCATGTTAACACCAAAAATTATTTACATCAAAAAGGTGCTTTTTTTTCTATGAAAATCCCTAATTTTTTACGATTTTTTTACTGCTGTATCGCCATTTTTTGGTGTATTTCAACCAAAAAAATGTTCACTTAAAGAGAATAACAAGCTACATAATGCAAAATTTTTACTTTTCAAAATTTCCAATTCTAAAGGGTCGAAACAAACCCGAGTAACAATGGGCGATACTGCTAGTATGAAATAAAAGACCCACTCCTTTTTGTCACTCACTATATTCACCTCTACCCTCATAACCAACTATCTGTTATTTTACTCTCTTATAACTACTTCCCCCTCTTGTCTCATGAAGGTTTTGTTATATATATATAATGAACTTATTGTATACACTGCTCAGGTGCAGTACAACTCATCTGAAAAAGTAGCTAAAACTGCATGGATAGTACATAGAATAATGCACAGGAAGTGAACAGTGTATAAGTCTATAAAAAGAAAAAGAAACGGAGGAGGGGGGGCATCAAGTATACTGTTGACAAATTTCAGTGGATAATTTTTGTGGATGTCTACCCATTGCTACCATCTTAACTTTTTCCCTGATAGTTCCACCCACTCTTATATAAATGTAGGGTGGTCGTATATCTCCTCCCTAGCAAGACACCTCTGCTTTTCCCTCAGTCTCCTCCCTACCCTCTCAAATATTCTCTTCCCCACTTAATCAAGAGGGCTTCCACTTTCCCCTTCTTTTCCCTTTTTCTTTTTCTTTCCTGCCTTGGCAGTTACTTGGCAACTCCACCAGTGCTGGTGGCATGGAAAAATAGCACCCAGTAGATGTTGTAAAGTGGTTGACATTAGGAAGGACTTCAAGCCACAGAAACCATGCCAAATCTGATATGTAGCATGATGCAACCTTGTGCTCACTGGATCTTGTCAAATTGTCCTAACCATACCAGCATGAAAAACAGATGTTAAATGATGAGGATAATGTGTAGATGTGTGTGTGTGTGTGTGTGTCTATGTATATACTCTTTTACTTGTTTCAGTCATTTGACTGCGGTCATGCTGGAGCACTGCTTTTAGTTGACCAAATTGACTCTGGGATTTATTCTTTGTAAGCCCAGTACTTATTCTATCGGTCGCTTTTTGCCAAACCGCTAAGTTACAGGGACATAAACACACCAGCATCGGTTGTCAAGCAATGCTAGGGGCACAAACACAGACACACAAACATACACACACACACATATATATGACGGGCTTCTTTCAGTTTCCGTCTACCAAATCCACTCACAAGGCTTTGGTCAGCTTGAGGCTATAGAAGTAGATATTTTCCCAAGGTGCCACGCAGTGGGACTGAACCCAGAACCATGTGGTTGGTAAGCAAGCTACTTACCACACAGCCACTCCTGCGCCTATATATATATATATATATATATAAGAAGAGAGAAAGAGCGAGAGAGTAACTATGGTCTGTATCCAATACAAAGTATTGTAATTATATTAAAAGGTAATCTTTGTATCTCCCTTGTTAGAGCATATGGTGACCAGTGCTTCCCACTGATGAAGTCCGGTAGACTGAAATCACAGGATAGAAGAATTCCAGTACTCATGGCGGATGATTCTCATCTGCTATGATCTATGTGTGTGCTTTTATGCACCATACGCTTATACAAGAGGATCTCTCAAGGCTAATAACGTAGTATTTGATGCTCTGACAAGTCATTCATGTTAAGTTGGATATAAAGATTACATTTTGGTATTAGTACTGCTTCTGTCACTAATAATTAATTTGTAATTATATTTGATACTGTTCCGAGCATGAATATTTTGATGCTCAAACTTTTACCAGGTGACATATAGTATGTAATACTATAGTTTAGACATATATCACCATCTCATTTTGATGACTAGACAGCATCTGTATTATGGTGATGCAAGGGAGATAACTGATGGTTAGTTTGTTGGGATTCTCACATTAAGTGATATTTGTTAGTGTTGTACTATTTTTATAAATGCTATTAGCATTATAGAAATAGGGAGGTGTTCTTATAAAGTGTATGAACCAGTTATGCAAGGATGAAGTTGTATCTTCTGTAAAATCTGCTGTTCCACCAATGGAATATGTACTTACTAAAAGGCTTTCCTGTTTAAAAGGTAGTTTGTGAGTAAGCTTATATCTAATTTGATGATGATATAGGATGCCAAAATGTTGGCAGATATTTGTGAAAGTGTTGGCATCTGCCATAAAAAGTATATTTTGATATTTGTTTGGGGCCGTTGGAATTGTAGATGGAAATTTTAAGCAAAGGTACATTAACCACCCTACTTCTTTCAGAAATAACACCAACAGAATACACGGGTGTTATCCAACTATGTTTGGCGGTTAAAGGAATATAGCTTGTGAGTATATTATCAAGTGGAAAATCCAAGTACAAAGTATACCATTTATGAATGCTATGAGAAACTGTAAGTTATGCAGAGCAGAAATGAGAATAATATTGAAAGCCATAACTATATACTTAAATATTCACTCAGGATATTTTGGCAGATGCCACCAATTTAGCAAATATTTACCAAAATTCTGACAACATATATCATCAACAGACTGGCTATAGAAAGAGAGATTACTCTTTTACTCTTTTACTTGTTTCAGTCATTTGACTGTGGCCATGCTGGAGCACCGCCTTTAGTCGAGCAAATCGACCCCGGGACTTATTCTTTGTAAGCCCAGTACTTATTCTATCGGTCTCTTTTGCCGAACCGCTAAGTGACGGGGACGTAAACACACCAGCATCGGTTGTCAAGCAATGCTAGGGGGACAAACACAGACACAAACACACACATACATATATGTATATATACATATTTTAGTTTCCGTCTATCAAATCCACTCACAAGGCATTGGTCGGCCCGGGGCTATAGCAGAAGACACTTGCCCAAGGTGCCTCGCAGTGGGACTGAACTCGGAACCATGTGGTTGGTAAGTAAGCTACTTACCACACAGCCAATCCTGAGTATATCTATCTGAAGAAAACCTTTCAATAATATTTACTCCTACTGTGGAATTGTAAACATAATAATAATAATAATAATAATAATAATAATAATAATAATAATGAAATTATTGTATACAGTGCTCAGGTGCTCTACAACTTGTCAAAAGTGCGTATAAAGCATATGCAGTAATGTACAAATGTCTGGGAAGTGAACAGTGTATGAGTCAGATACATGCTTGTGTGTGTATGGAGGGGAGAAAATCAGGTGTAGTGTTGGCGAATCTCAGGAAGCATGGAAGTTTTGAAGGATGCAGTGCTCCGACAACTAACAACTGATGCCGGCAGTTTGTTCCATGCTTCAGCAACTCTTAGCGTGAAAAAATGTTTCCGAAAGTCATGGGAGCTGTGCTGTTTTCTGACTTTGTAAACATGTCCACGGGTGTTAGACAGGTGGAGTTTGAAAAGGTGCTCAGAGTTATTGTTTGTAAGATGGTTAATAATCTTATGGGTGTCTGCCAGACGTCGGAGTTTCAATGTATCCATGCCCAGGGAAGTAAGGTGTTCAGAATATGGCAAATGCCTTATAGAACATTCTAATTTCGCTCTTGTACACTCTTGTATACTCAGTGAGTTTATTCCCTTCTCTGCTTGACTTCTAAAACACTAATAATATTGTAATGACAACAGTTTAATATCAATTAATATAACTTACGATTATACCAAGGTAAATAATTCCTACAAAAGCAGTCATGAGTTATTTCCCTTCTATCACACTATAATGTATATGATGACCTGGTTTATCACCAAAATGGTGTTTAACTTGATATTTGCTTGAATGAAATTTGAATGCACCTTATTCTTGGGTATTATTGTGTTATCCATCTGGAGGATCTTGAAGTAGCAACGTATTCATCTAGTAAACTGTATTTAATAATAATATGACCTGGTGCAATACCAGGCTGTGGTTCTTCTGGCTTCCTATCTTATATAATAATAATAATAATAATAATAATAATGAAATTATTGTATACAGTGCTCAGGTGCACCACAACAATATGATTGGAAGTGTTAAACATGTACATGCTTCGCCTTGGTATAAAAAAGGGGCTAGAACAAATATTCTGCTTAATGCATTAAATTTGCTTGTCAGCTGCTTGACCCTAACCAGATGAGTCCCTTAGTGGCTGACAATATGTGCATCTCTAATCAGGAGCAAAAGTAGGAAGGGAGCATCATGTTGAGAGCGATTCTTCAGGGTTTTAATAATTCATCCTTAAACCTTATTCAGGGACTTTTTTGAGTAGGATGGGCTAGTCTCATCATCATCATCATCATCATCGTTTAACGTGCGTTTTCTATGCTAGCACGGGTTGGACGGTTCGACCGGGATCTGGGAAGCCAGGAGGCTGTACCAGGCTCCAGTCTGATCTGGCAGTGTTTCTACAGCTGGATGCCCTCCCTCGAAGATAATTCTAACTGAGCCCTACCTTCAAGGTCATGGACTGTTTATCTGGATATGAAGTCACCATATGTCACACACATATGGTTATGATGCATGTGCCTGGTGTAACGTTATTAGATAGGTAGTCTTGATGGGTATATTGGGCTTCGTATATTTGTACCCTAGTGTCACTTGAATTGTGTGTACTGCTATTTCATTCAACAACAACAACAACAACAACAATAATAATAATAATTATAATCCTTTTTACTAAAGGCACAAGGCCTGAAATGTTGGGGGAGGGGACTAGTCAATTACATCAACCCCAGTATTTCACTTTTATCTATCAACCCCAAAAGGATGAAAAGCAAAGTCGACCTCAGTAGAATTTGAACTCAGATCATAAAGACGGATGAAATGCTGCTAAGCATTCTGCCCGGTGTGCTGACAATTCTGCCAGCTCACCGCCTTAATAATAATGATAATAATGATTTCTTTTCTTCGCCACTTTTATTTAAATCAGATTACAAGGACAGTTTACAATTTGTGTGGAGATTTACTTATAAAGATGAAGGGACAAAAGGAAGAGAAGGGCATATAAAAAGTATACAAAATATTGAACACTTGGATGATACAGTCCTCCTGATATAGAAGATCTTCCAACTGTGGCCAATCAAGGAATCCTACAGATCTATTATTGTCCCAACCACCAAGGGCACAAGCCCTCACCCAATTATTGTTCAATCTACAAGTGCATGTTTATATTACTCAAAGGTAATGACTAGTGACCGAAACCTTTGGCTATATGCTGTACTTGAGAAAACCCATCAAGACAACCGAAATTGTAGTCATGGCCCTTGCTGGTGTCACTCAACTGGCACCCATGCTGGGGGCACATAAAGATCACCTTTTGAGCATTGGGCCTCGCAGAGACAAAGTAACTGAGTTCCTTTCACGCATTTGGCCTCACAAAGGCAATAACCAAGACCCTTGGCATTATGTCATGCTTGAGAAGAAGACCCATCAAGCCAAGCAAAATCACAGTTGTGGCAGATACTGGTGTCACGCCAATGGCACCCATGCTGCTGGCATGTAAAAGCACCCATTACACTATCAGAGTAGTTGGCATTAGAAAGGGCATCCAGCTGTAGAAAATCATGCCAAATCAGACTGAAAACTGGTGCAGCCTTCCAGCTTACCAGTCCCAGTCAAACTGTCCAACCCATGTCAGCATTGACAACAGATGTTAAATAATGATGATGATGATACATATATATATACCCCAGTATTTCACTGTTATTTATCAACCTCAAAAGAAATGAAAGGCAAAGTCGACCTCAGCAGAACTTGAACTCAGATCACAAAGATGGATGAAATGCTGCTAAGCATTCTGCCAGCTCACCACCTTAATAATAATGATAATAATGATTTCTTTTCTTTGCCACTTTATATATCTATATATATATACGTATGTATGTGTGTGTGTGTGCATGCGTGCGTGTGTAAACTATGAAAGAAAGAAAATGGAATTCATGAGATTCTTTATTCAGAGCCACTACAATCATTTTGACTCATTATGCACCTGTATTTTGCAGGCAAGATGCTGTGCAAACAGTTGTGATGCATGATTGGTGCAGATGCATTGCCTTAGGTGACTTTTCAAAAAGTAGCTACACAGCTAGTTTCTTTCAGTTTCCATCTAACAAATCCACTTACATAGGCTTTGGTTGGCCTGAGGTTTAAAAAAAAAAAATAATAATAATAATAATAATAATAATGAAATTATTGTATACAGTCCTCGGGTGCACCTCAAGTGCTCAGGTGCACCACAAGTGCTCAGGTGCACCACAAAGTGCTCAGGTGTACCACAAGTGCTCAGGTGCACCACAAAGTGCTCAGGTGCACCACAAAGTGCTCAGGTGCACCACAAAGTGCTCAGGTGCACCACAAGTGCTCAGGTGCACCACAAAGTGCTCAGGTGCACCACAAGTGCTCAGGTGCACCACAAAGTGCTCAGGTGTACCACAAGTGCTCAGGTGCACCACAAAGTGCTCAGGTGTACCACAAGTGCTCAGGTGCACCACAAAGTGCTCAGGTGCACCACAAAGTGCTCAGGTGCACCACAAGTGCTCAGGTGCACCACAAAGTGCTCAGGTGTACCACAAGTGCTCAGGTGCACCACAAAGTGCTCAGGTGCACCACAGGTTATAATAGAAGACACTTGCAGTGGGACTGAACCTGGGGCCATGTGGTTACGAAGCAACCTTCTTACCACACAGCCATGCCTGCACCTATATTTATTCATTTTATTTTTTATCTTTTACACTTATTTATTTTGATTTATATATTTCTTTCTTTTAATTTCCAGAATTCAGTACCTGTGCCTGCCCTAAAAATGCAAGCATGAAAAAGATTCACTTGCCCTCCTGTAGTGAATATAAGTATTCGTCGTCACCTTTTAGCCTCCGTCAGGTAAGTACAGCAAAATATATTTATATACTTGTTTCAGTCATTTGGCACCTTGGACAAGTGTCTTCTACAATAGCCTCGGGCCGACCAAAGCCTTGTGAGTAGATTTGGTAGATGGAAACTGGAAGAAGCCTGTTGTATATATGTATGTGTATATATATATATATATATATATATATATATATATATATATATATATATATATATATATATATATATATATATATATATACATATATATATATGTATGTGTGTATATATGCTTGTGTGTCTGTATTTGTCCTATCCCCCCAACATCGCCTGACAACCAATGCTGATGTGTTTACATCCCTGTAACTTAGCGGTTTGGCAAAAGAGACCAATAGAATAAGTACTAGGCTTACAAAGAATAAGCCCTGGGGTCGACTTGCTCGACTAAAGGCGGTGCTCCAGCATGGCCACAGTCAAATGACTGAAACAAGTAAAAGAGTAATGGATTGCAGTTACCACCAATGCGTCTGTGAACTTTCTTCATGCAATTTTGGTCTGCCCGCTTGGGCTCTTGTGTCTCCCTTGAGGTGTCCATCGGAGGTCTTGCCTTGTAATGTTGGAAACAAATTTCATTTAAGGTGTGCTCCAGCGAACCACATTTCCACATCTTCATTTGGGTGTCGATAAGTTACCGGGTTTGTCTGTTCTCACAAGGCTTTGTTTGTGAGTCTGTCTCATTGTTTCACTGTCTCACCTGGCAGATGTTTCAGACACATTTATTCACAAATGCTTCGAGCTTTTCAATGGAGAACTTTGTGACTCACCATGTTTCACACGCACACAGCAGAACCTTCATATTTATATTAAAGAGTCAGTTTTGTGTTTGTTAACAACATCTGTGATCTTCAGATGGGTCTGAAAATACCTGAAGGCAGCTATAACTTTCCCAACCCTTGTTTTATATCCTCATCAGTTCCATCCTCCTTATTGATGACCCTTCTCAGGATGGAAGCTGTAAGGACACAACACATTCAGTCATAAATTGGATCAATCAAGGCTCACCTTGAGCTTAACAACAACACTAACAACAGCTGTTATGGAAAAGAACACCTATTGAAAAATGAAATGATTTTCTTTTCTCTGTTTTTCTATAGAATGATGGGTCTATTTTCCCTTCAAAATCTGAGTGGACCCCACCTGTATACACAACTTCATCAAGTTTTGAAACTGGTAAGTAGTTATATTTCAACTTTCTTACTTTTTTTTTTTTTTTTATGCTTTAGTCTCTATGCAGGTAAAAACATGAGCAGGAAGAAAGTTTCAAAAACTTTTAAGATGAAAAAAAATCAAAGACCCTAAAATTTTTTTTTTAAAGATTGATATATTCCAGCTATAAAAAAAAATAATTTATGTACACACACAATTACTTGTGCACACATTCATACATATACTCTCTCTCTCACTTTCTCTCTTTCTATTTATCTATGAGTGTCTGTCTACTTATCTGTCTGTCTGTCTATCTATCTATCTATCGATCAATTAATCTATCTGTCTGTCTGCCTGCCTGCCTGCCTGTCTGTGTGTTTGTCTATCTGTCTATCTATCTGTCTATCTATCTATCTATTTATCTATCTATCTATCTATCGATCGATCGATCACTCTAGATGTTTGTCTATCTATCTATCTATCTATCTATCTATCTATCTATCTATCTATCTATCTATCTATCTATCTATCTATCTGTCAATTAATCTTTCTATCTATCGATCGATCACTCTAGATGTCTGTCTGTCTATCTATCTATCTATCTATCAATTAATCTATCTATCGAGAGATCACTCTAGATGTTTGTCTGTCTGTTTATCTATCTATCTATCTATCTATCTATCGATCGATCGATCGATCACTCTAGATGTTTGTCTGTCTATCTTTCTATCTATCTATCTATCAATTTATCTATCTATCGATCGATCACTCTAGATGTTTGTTTGTCTATCTATCTATCTGTCAATTAATCTCTCTATCTATCGATCGATCACTCTAGATGTTTGTCTGTCTATCTATCTATCTATCTATCTATCAATTTCTTAGCCACATTTTCCTGCTGGTATTGACCTACAGATGTATTCAGAATTACCATCAGCGGCAACAATCTCTGCCAAACATCATGGACATTTCTGCCTTCTGCCTTGACTAACTTCTAATCCAAACACAGATGTGCTCTACCTTCCCGTGTTCCCTCATCATATACTTCTCCGATTGCATACAACCACACATCCATCCTTCCATGGTTGCATGCCTGGGGTGTTGATATTTGTTAAAGTAGATTTTCTTATTTTACAGTTGATGTCCTTGCTAATACTTACTACCCAGTCAGAAAGTGTCTTTACCCTGGCACAGTACGATGGCTGTAGTTAAATCCGAACTTACTACCTTTGTGCTGTCAGTAGTCAAGTATCTTAACCTCATACACACATGCACACACGCATGCACACACACACACACACACACATGCATACATGCACATACATACACATATATATCCACACATCATAACCTCACACCGCCTCAAATCATAACCAAATGCATATGCACCCACACAAACACACACACACACACACATGCATACATATATCCTCACATCATAACCTAACACAATGCTCGCACGTCTTCAAATCATAACCAAATGCACACACACACACACACAAGCACACATACACACACACACACACACACATGCATACATGTACATACATACACATACACATACATATCCTCACATCATAACCTTACACATCCTCAAATCATAACCAAGTGCACACACAAGTTAAATGCACAAACATGCACACACAAGTAAATGCACACAAGTAAATGCACACAAGTTAAATGCACGCAAATGCACACACAAGTAAATGCACGCAAGTTAAATGCACGCAAATGCACACACAAGTTAAATGCACGCAAATGCACACACATGCACACACAAGTAAATGCTCACACAAGTTAAATGCACACAGAAGGTAAATGCACGCAAATGCACACACAAGTAAATGCACACAAGTTAAATGCACGCAAATGCACACACAAGTTAAATGCACACACATGCACACACAAGTAAATGCTCACACAAGTTAAATGCACACAGAAGGTAAATGCACATACAAGTTAAGTGCATGCACAAATGCACACACATGCTCTCAAAAGTTAACCTCCACGTGTAACTCAGCTTAATCACACACACACACATACATTCTGACATCTTGATATTAAACACATACACACATATCTCTGTATTTTAACGTCTCAAATACGCAAATGTATATACTCACATATATACATGCATGTGTTCTCATGCTTTAACCTCACTAAGTGACACACATGTCTATTATGTCTTAACCTTACATACATACTAATACTCTTAACATCTTAATCTCACAAACACGCAAACTAACAAGAGAAGCCTTTAT
>NC_043014.1:39168935-39196435 GCF_006345805.1 Octopus sinensis
AAATATAAGAATACATTTTATGTTGTTTTATATATATATACTAGCAGTATCGCCCGGCGTTGCTCAGGTTTATAAGGGAAATAACTATAAAGCATTTTTAGAGAGTTATAGCCAAAAAAATGGAAAAAATGATGGTAAATTTTTTTTAGACAGTTTGTGGTTTGTGTTTCTGATTCTCGACCACATGTCGAATTTATCGATTTTTTTCAGAACTGGGGGAACTTTTCAAAATTTTTGCTGCGTTAGTTTTGAATTATGACATTGGGCTATGTGTGTGTCAAGTTTCATCAGAATCGGTTGAAAGCCGTGGTCAGGGTGAGGGTACAAGCAAACAGACACACAGAAACACGCACAGACAAACTACCGTTTATATAGAGAGAGATATATTGAAAAATTTTTTTTTTTTTTTCTAGAAAACTTGATGAGACCAATTTCTTGAAATTACGTTCCCGTTGCACCAGTTGTCAGTTTGTGTACAGTAATGGTGAAGAGTTTATATGCACGTGTTATATCAGCTCTCGTTTGATGTAAACTCCTGTAATGTTGAACCAATAAAACTTTTTTTTTTACTTTGTGTTTGCGCGTGTGTGTGTGTGTGTGTCTGACCATATGTACTTTAAAGTCACTCCCTTAATAAACTGCAGTGAATAAATTAATACACAATGATTATTTTTCTCTTTAATTTTTTATTCTGTTGTTTTCAGCAAGGGTCACATAGACAGCCAAAATGGTAGAACACCAAGCCTGATATCTTCACCATCACCATCATCAACCTCATTGTTATCATCTTCATCATCATCATCATCATCATCATTGTTTAATGTCTGTTTTCTGTGCTGGCATGAGATGGACCATTTCACAGGAGCCAAAAAGCTAGAGGGTGGTGCTTAGCCCTAATGTTTTACTTTGGTATGGTTTCTATATCTGGATGCCCTTCCTAATGCAAACCACTTCACAGAGTGTATTCTCTTACTCTTTACTCTTTTACTCTTTTACTTGTTTCAGTCATTTGACTGCGGCCATGCTGGAGCACCGCCTTTAGTCGAGCAACTCAACCCCGGGACTTATTCTTTGTAAGCCCTGTACTTATTCTATCGGTCTCTTTTGCCGAACCGCTAAGTGACGGGGACATAAACACACCAGCATTGGTTGTCAAGCAAACACAGCGGGACAAACACAGACACACAAACATACATGCACACACACATATATATATACATATATACGACGGGCTTCTTTCAGTTTCCGTCTACCAAATCCACTCACAAGGCTTTTGGTCAGCCCGAGGCTATAGCAGAAGACACTTGCCCAAGGTACCACGCAGTGGGACTGAACCCAGAACCATGTGGTTGGTAAGCAAGCTACTTACCACACAGCCACTCCTGGGTGTTTTGGGGTTTTTTTACATAGCTTGTAAGCCATGAAAGTGGCAGTATTGAGTGGGGTGGCTTTATACCAAGTTATGAGAGACTAAAGTATGATAGAGGGGACAGACAGAAACAGATGTCTTGCAGTGGACAAAATACAGGGCTGCCCTGGTTGGAAAAGGAAAGAAGATGATAAAGAGGTATCAGGATATCCCCTCAAATCACAGGAAGGTGAAACATACAAGAATTTGTCCAGAGGATTAGAGGGTGAATGGGTTGATACATGACTACAATCATCAGCAAAAATATACTTGAACATGGTGCTGTTCATGTTCAAAGGACTAGGGGTAATATTTACCTTTGATTCTCAACCAGAAATTGAAACCTCAGGCTGTATATTTCTGCAATTTTTTTCTGTTTTTCCTTTTGTTCTCAGAATTTGCACTTAGAAATTTATGATAGTCAACTGTCAACTTCTTCACAACCTTGGGTCAAGTTCTGTTCAACTTATATAACCCTCAAAATATCCATTACTAGCAGTATCGCCCGGCGTTGCTCAGGTTTGTAAGGGAAATAACTATAAAGCATTTTTAGAGAGTTATAGCCAAAAAATAGCAAAAAAATGGAAAAAAAATGATGGTAAATTTTTTTTGAGGGATAAAAAAGGTGGAGTTGCGTCCCCTAGACGGTCTATGGTTTGGGTTTCAGATTCTCGACCCCATGTCGAATTTATCGATCTTTTTCAGAACTGGGGGAACTTTTCAAAATTTTCGCTGCGTTAGTTTTGAATTATGACATTGGGCTATGTGTGTGTCAAGTTTCATCAGAATCGGTTGAAAGCCGTGGTCAGAGTGAGGGTACGAGAAAACAGACACACAGAAAACGCACAGACAAACTGCCGTTTATATAGAGAGAGATTTCTGTGAACCAGTTTAACTATGGAATCAACCGTTATAAAGATGAAATACTAAACAGAATTCTTTCTTTTTTTACTTGGTACCTGTTGCAGAAGCAACACACCTGGTCTCAGTAATGTCTCTGTCTCTCTCTACCAACTAGTTGGTCAGCAGGGACAAATCTCACACAAGCCTTAATATCTATCTTCTGTTCATTTAGCAATTAGTAAACTAATTACAACAATAATCATAAATTCTTCAACAAAACTTCTATAAGCCCTTATGTATTATCAACTCGAAGGAATTGTTTGGATCTTTTCAGTTTGAACGGCAGTTTTTTCTAGCGGTGTCATATGAAATTGTCACCCATTATTATGACCCTAGTATCGATCTATTGCATTTCAATCTATTTTAGAGTTAGAGTTGGTTAGGGTTAGTTAGGGTTAGGGTTAGGGATGGGGAGAAGGGTATCTTTTTTTCTTCATGAATGTAAATAAACCTAATCTGTTTCTTAAACGAGGGACATATTCATATGGCACAGAATGTTTTTTAACTCAATGGACGTCATTGATTGGTTGAAATTGCAGAAATTGAAGAAAAAAAAAACAACAAATATCTTACAAACTATAGAATTTTCTCAATAAAGCCAAGAGAAAAAGATGTTTTATAAACAGATTCTACCAGTATACGAAGTTTAAAATTTTTTAGTTACCTAGAAATTTTGTTAAAAACTGCTGTTCAAACCGAAAAGATCCAGTTGTTTTATCTCTTAATGGTAAATAAAAGGCACTTTAACTATGATCTATTTCTTCTGTTATTTATTTCATGGACTATGAATTAACCAGCATGCAATCTTCCTTCAAATGCAACTGTAATATCCTGATAACACAAATGACACTTATTGCTTCAATTCATCCATCACACCTTGTTTGAAAACTGGTCTAGGTTGATGACAAATAGAGCATTTAGCCATAGTCAAACCCAGGTAAGCATAAAAAGTAGACATTAAAATGATGATGCTGATGATGATGATGTGTGTATGTGCACATGTGAATTTTTACGTTCTGCATCCTCACGTGAAACAGAAAAAATGGTGACATTATGTTAATGTTTCCTGTCAACAAATCATCCTGTAGCTCTGTGCTTTCAAAATCCTTTACTTGAAAAGCAGTTAAAGGATTGCTGCAGGAAGAGCCTGGGGCTATAAAGTGATGCTTCAATAAGTATGTTAGCCGTACTTATTATATGCTAGCATAGAAAAATGAATGTAAAGCAAGCCACCGAATGAACAAGTAGTGAATGAGAAGCTAAATAATTAATTTACAATGTGTTTATATTCGAGATTAAAACTTAAAAGAATGTGGAGGCACATGGCCTAGTGGTTAGAGCAGCGGACTTGCGATTGAGGGATCATGGGTTCGAATCAGACCGGGCGATGTGTGTGTTTATGAGTGAAACACCTATGCTCCACGCGGCTCTGGCAGAAGGTAATGGGGAAATTCTGCTGACTCTTTCACCACAACTTTCTCTCACTCTTTCCTCCTCCATCTTGCAGCTCACCTGCGACAAACCGGCGTACCGTCCAGGTGGGGAACCTATATGCCAAGAAACCGGGAAACCAGCCCTTTGAGCCAGGCATGGCTTGAGAAGGAACAAACAACAACGACTTAAAAGAATGGCTGGAAGAAATTAATGTATTTTCTATGAGGAAAGGTGTATAACAGAATCAAAAGACCAAGTTTTTGGAAACATAGCAGCATTCAAACTCCACCTGTCTAACATCCGTGGACTTATTTACAAAGTCAGAAAACAGCACAGCTCCCATGACTTTCAGAAACATTTTTTCACGCTAAGAGTTGCTGAAGTATGGAACAAACTGCCGGCATCAGTTGTTAGTTGTTGGAGCACTGCATTCTTCACTACTTCCATGCTTCCTGAGATTCACCAATACTACACCTGATTTTCTCCCCTCCATACACATGCAAGCATGTATCTGACTCATACACTATTCACTTTCCAGACATTTGTACATTACTACATATGCTTTATATACACTTTTGATAAGTTGTAGTGCACCTGAGCACTGTATACAATAATTTCATTATTATATAATAATGAAATAACATTCTTGTATATCAAGGTCAGGATAGAAATGAAAACAAAATATATAAATTTAAATGTTTTTTACATAAACAACATATAATTCCTGTTGATAAGAACAAAGTTTCTAAAAGAGATGAAGAAATTTGAAGGATTGCTTTGGTCCAGTGGCAGAACATCTGTTGAGTTTACAGATGGGAATTCAAATTCCACGAGCAGCCCTCAACTTTTTCTATCTGAAAGTTTTTTTAACCCAATATTTAGATACTGTTATTTATAGCTTTATCTGCTTCAAGTTCGACCACAAAAAACTGAATTAGATATGTTTGCTTTAATGTATCTTCTTCTTCTCGCCCGTTTCAAGCCTAGCCAGGCTCATGGGCCTGGTTTCCCAGTTTCTGTGGCGTATGTGTTCCCCCTAGTTGGACGGGACACCAGTCCATCGCAGCGTTACTCAAGAAACAGGAAGAGAGAGTGAGAGAAAGTTGTGGCGAAAGAGTACAACAGGGGTCACCACCACCCCCTGCCAGAGCCTCATGGAGCTTTTAGGTGTTTTCGCTCAATAAACACACACAATGCCCGGTATGGGAATCGAAACCGCGATCCTCCGACCGTGAGTCCGCTGCCCTAACCACTGGGCCATTGCGCCTCCACTTTAATGTATCTAGGTTATACATTCATTGCAAATGTATAGTAGAAATGCTAGAGCTTCAGACAGTATACTTTTTATGTCCTAAGTTCAAATCCTGCTCAGGTCCACTTTGCTTTCTCATCTTTCTGAGGCCAATACAAGGTTCTTAGCATTACTACAGTACAATGACAGAAACAAGTAGAAGGTGAAAAGAATACACACACACACACACACACACTCACACTCACACACACACACACACACACACATGCATGCAGATTGTTTTTCTGGTGTTGGTCAAATGATGCAGACACTTGATGAGACCCTTATAAGAGTCAAAAATATGGTCTTGAGTTCACCATATGGTCTTGGGTTCACCATAATGTCTTGGGTTCACAATATGGTCTTGGGTTCACCATATGGCCTTGGGTTCACCATGTGGTCTTGGGTTCACCATATGGTCTTGGGTTCACCATATGGTCTTGGGCTCACCATATGGCCTTGGGTTCACCATGTGGTCTTGGATTCAGTCTCACTGTGCAGCACTGTGGGAAAGTATCTTATACTACAGCCTTGGGTCAACCAAAAACTTGTGGATGGATTTGGCAGGCAAAAAATAAAAGAAGCTCATTGTATATGTATTTACACATGTGTGTGACTTTGTGCTTATCCCACCACCACTTGATGACTGGTGTTGGTTTGTTTACATCCCCATAACTTAGCAGTTTGACAAAAGAATAAGTACCAGGCTTGCAAAAAAATAAAATAGTGGGGGTCAATTTGTTTGACTAAACCCTTCAAGTGGTGCCCCTGCATGGCTGCAGTTCAGTGACTAAAACAAGGAAAACGAAAGGTAGAAGATAAAGATACATATTTATCTAAGGATAAATATCCTTTTTATATATTCTATAAACACAATCAATAAATGATGTCATTCAGATTTATGAAGCTTCTTGACCTTTTCCATGAAAGCCTGGTATTCTATTCTATCAACCAACATGCCATACGTAGAAAAATATAAACAGAAAAAAAAATGTCACCATTTCCTAGCATGGAAAGAAGGTGAAAAAAAAATAAGCAGAAGAAGAAAAATGAGAGAAGAAGAAAATAGGGAGAAGGAAAGTCAATTAGAAACACAGACAATTGAAAGCGGAATGAGAAGAATGAAAAGAAAAGAGAAACAAACATAGGTGATGAGAAAAGATAGTGAAAAATAGGTGACGGATTAAGAAAACGCTGGATGACATTAAAATCAATCAATATTTACTTATAAAACAAAACTGCGATAAACTGTGAATTACTTGACTTTTTGTAATCAGATCGTTTCCTTCGATGGCTTTCGAAAGAAGAAATATGTCACAACTGAAGCATAGTAATCTGTT
The DNA here is from genome assembly GCF_006345805.1 of Octopus sinensis. Classification (NCBI taxonomy): domain Eukaryota; kingdom Metazoa; phylum Mollusca; class Cephalopoda; order Octopoda; family Octopodidae; genus Octopus; species Octopus sinensis. The sequence goes on from NC_043014.1 coordinate 39,175,312, forward strand.
TGTTGGCGACAGTGTGGCTTCTGAACAGCTCAGTACTCAGCCTGCTCTTGTCCCTCTTGTCCTATTACCAAACTAGTTTATTAAAACACACACGCACACACATAGTTGCAGGAGCGGCTGTGTGGTAAGTAGCTTGCTTACCAACCACATGGTTCCGGGTTCAGTCCCACTGCATGGCGCCTTGAGCGGGTGTATTCTACTATAGCTTCAGGCTGACCAAAGAGAAACAAGGAGAGAAAAAAATGTGTGTAGTGGCTACATATGTGTGTATGTGTGTGTGTATGTATGTATGTATGTATGTATGTACGTATGTATGTATGTATGTGTGTGTGTATTTTGTGAGAAATCAAGTGTTTGTATAACATACATACTTAGAGTAGAAATTTAGCTCTTGGATTAATTTTGTGATCGCAACTGAAAATACAGGTGTTTTTAGATGTGCTTCATAAGCAGAGTTACCTTCCTTGGCAAAAAAAAAAAAGACAGGGAAAGAAAATGACAATGCCTTGCAATGCCATAAGCAAGATTTCTTTAAATTTTAACTGCCTGTACAAAAGATAATGGTAGGGACCATAGCCTTCGTATGTCCTATTATACAAGGCAATCATAATAGTTAGGTCGATTTGTTGCATGATTTCTGTATAGGAGAATCAAGTGGAAATTTGTGAGAAATATATATTAAACCAATGAAGCTGGAAGAGGATGCAATTGTAATACTATTGACATAAGAGTTTGCATTTAGAGAGAAATAGAGAAATACTGAGTGATTCAAGAGAGTGAATGAGAGAAGTTTTACCCAATATTGAGGTTATGATCTTGGGAATTTTGCCATATATTTAGCATATTCTTCATGCTTTGAATCAATATACCAATTCAATCAATAAATAGTGTTGTTATGCAGGAGTTTGTGATTATATTTGTAATATGTTGAAAGCAAGGGATTTAAGGAATGGTTTTACTCTTGCTTTTGGTGGTTAGGATGTGGAAGGATTTCTGTTTTTAAAGATGGTTGGGTGTCATTTGGCTGGGATTTAGCAACTATTTCTAGCAGCTCAAGTAACCATAGAAAGGCTTCTTTGTTGGCTTCCTATACACTTTGTTGAAGTGTATAGATGTGATGTCTATAGATATAATATGAAGACATATGACTTAGTGGTTTCAGTGTTGCACACATGATCATAAGATTGTGGTTTCAATTCTTGGGCCAGGCAGTGCATTGGGTTCTCGAACAAAATACTCATGTGGGTCCAGTCCACTCAGCTGTAAATGAGTTCCAACAACAAATGGGAAGTTAGCCCTTTGACAGACTGATATCTCATTCAGGAGTAGATGTGTTGTAATCTCAGTCACTTATATGGCATAGAAACTGAACTGGGCTCTGATCTGATGAGCCCAAGGGTTCTTGACAGATCTAATCCCAGCTGGATGTGATGGTTATTTAGAAGAGGCAAAGTGAAGTATATCGCTTGGCATTTTATTGTCTTGGCAAACTCTATAACAATAGAGACAAAAATAATGAACTGAAATCATCATCATCATCATCATCATCGTTTAACATCTGTTTTCCATCCTAGCATGGGTTGGATGGTTCAACTGGGGTCTGGGAAGCCAGGAGGCTGCACCAGGCTCCAGTCTGATCTGGCAGTGTTTCTAGAGGTGGATGTCCTTCCTAATGCCAACCGCTCTATGAGTGTAGTGGGTACTTTTTACATGCCACTGGCACAGGGACCAGAGGAGGCTGGCAACAGCCACAATCGGTTGGTGCTTTTTACGTGCACCCAGCATGGAAACCAGTCAAGGTAGCACTGGCATCAGCCACGTTCGGATGGTGCTTTTTATGTGCCACTGGCACAGGTATCACAAAAAACAAATTCCATTTGATATTTGGGAAAGGTATGGTGTGATAGTTAAATTAATTTAAACCAGGTACATATCTAATTCTCGAGCAAATAAAAATGAGTAATCCTGCAACAGACTGGTGTCTCATCCAGGGAGGAATATATATATATATTTATAGGTGCAGCTGTTGTTGTATGGTAAGAAGCTTTCTTCCCAACTACATGGATCCGGGTTCAGTCCCACTACATGGCTCCTTAAGCAACTGTCTTCTACTATAGCCTCAGACTTACTAATGTCATATGAGTGGATTTGGTAGATGGAAATTGAAAGAAGCCCATCGAATATATATATGTATATATCTATATGTATGTGTTTATCCTCCTACCATTGCTTGACAATTGGTGTTAATGTGTTTACATCCCTGTAACATAGTGGTTCGGCAAAGACAGACCGATAGAATAAGTACTAGGCTTACAAAGAATAAGTCCTGGGGTAAATTTCTTCAACTAAAAAAAAAACTCTTTAAAGTGGTGCTCCAGCATGGCCACAGTCAAATGATAGAAGCAAGTAAAAAAGTTAAAGAATATATGTCACAGGAACTGGGACACTGGTCCTTTGCTCCTTAAGGAACAATGTGAACTAACCATATAATTTAAAGACATCTTCATAAAAACTTTTGTCAGGATTATAACAAAATTGAACATTGTCTTATCAGTGAGCACAAAACATGACTGCTGATGTACCAAGGTCCAACAGAATTCTTTTATATAAAAGTACTCAAATTCTTTAATAATTTCCATAAAAATTTAATACAAAGGGACTTGTCCACAGAGATATTAAAAAGAGGCACATACTGGATGGAATAATATAAGAAACTATGAATAAATACCATTCACTGCACAAAACTAGCTTCTGTTTCATTAAAATAATTTACAATCTGCTAGGGTGGGGGTGAGGCTCATCATAAAACTTACCAAGCAGGATGTTTGTAAAACACCATTCAGTAACAGGAAGTATTGAGCTACAGAAGTGGGAAAAATATCACTAATACATACCAATATATAAAGTTACAGATATTTTACTGAAGCTCTCTAAAATCATGATCATATTGAAAATTAATTAAATATATGTTCTTGAAATACTCTTTTACTCTCTCTTTTACTTGTTTCAGTCTCTTGACTGCGGCCATGCTGGAGCACCACCTTTAGTCGAACAAATCGATCCCAGGACTTGTTCTTTGTAAGCCTAGTACTTATTCTATCGGTCTTTTTTGCCAAACCGCTAAGTTACGGGGACGTAAACACACCAGCATCAGTTGTCAAGCTATGTTGGGGGAAAAACACAGACACACACACACACACATATACGAAGGGCTTCTTTCAGTTTCTGTCTACCAAATCCAGTCACAAGACTTTGTTTGTCCCAAGGATATAATAGAAGCCACTTGCCCAGGGTACCAAGCAGTGGGACTGAACCTGAAACTATGTGGTTGGTAAGCAAGCTACTTACCACACAGCCACTCCTGCATTTTTTTTACACATATTTAAGTAATTGCATATTAAAATACTAATATTAATTAATTTCTCTTTAGAGCTTCAGTTAATGTGAAGTGTCAGAGATAAAGAAAAGGGAACTCTATTTCACAGTCTTTGAAGATATCAGGACACTATTTTTATCTCCAAACAGATCAAGTTACCAAATCCTGTCCCACTGACAACACTATTACAGCATATAGCCAAGTCAGTGTTAACATATTTAATGTAATGAGCATAAAAAAACCCAACTGAAAATAATTATGCAATGAAAGAACGAAAGATTATTATTGACTTAATAACTGATATTTTAATAATTTCAGTAACTATGGAAGACAACTCTTAAACTGTTTCGGTCTTATTAAACTTCTTCAAACAAGCAATGGAGATGGTGTCCCTGAGTAACTTCAGTGATTATTTTTAATATATATATATATATACAACGGTGGTGCCCCAGCATGGCCACTGCTTTCGGGCTGAAACATTTTTAAGGATTTAAGGATTTAATAGATGTAGCTGTGTGGTTAAAAAAATTTGCTTCTAAACGACATGGTTTGGGGTTCAACGCTATTACATGGCATTTTGGGCAAGTGTCTTCTACTATAGGCCTGAGCTGACCAAAGTTTTGTCAGTTGATTTGGTAGAAGGTAACTAAAACAAGCCCTTCCTTGAGCGTGTGTGTGTGCTTGTACCTTCTTTGTCTTGGCATCACACAAAAATTGTAAATCAGTGTCCCTGTCATATAAGCAGTGTCATTCATTTCCACTATTCTGTGGAAACATATCTGGCCATAGGGAAATATTATCTTGTTTGGAAAGAGATGAATATTGGTGACAGGAAGGGCTCTGACAGTAGAAAATCTACCTCAATAAGCTTTGTCTGAGCCAAGCAAGCATAGAAAATTGGATATTAGGATGCTGCTGTTGACACCAACGCCACTACCACCACCACTGCTAATGCTGCCCCCAATTAATTTTCATACCTATTAGTGTACGGGTGTAACCAGTCCACTTATGCGTGCCTTTCCTTCATTGGACACTAAACTCTGCTTGTGAAGACTTGTTGAGGCAAGTAAAATCAAAATCGAAATCAAATTCGATGACTGGCATCCGTGCTTGTGGAGCGCTGAGAAAACTATACGAGTGAGATTGGGGCCAGAGCAATCAAGCTGGCCTCCGTGCTGATGGCACGTTAAAAACACCATTCGAGCGTGATCATTACCTGCATTGCCTACTAGCACTTGTGCTGATGGCATGTGAAAAAACATTCGAGTGAGGTCATTGCCAATTCTGCTGGACTGGCTGTTGTGCAGGTGGCACATAAAAAGCACCATTTGAGCATGGCCATTGCCAGTACCGCCTGACTGGCCCTCATACCAGTTGCACATAAAGGCACCCACTACACTCTCGGAGTGGTTGGCATTAGGAAGGGGATCCAGCTGTAGAAACTCTGCCAGATAAGATTGGAGTCTGGTGCAGTTTGTGCCGATTTATAGTAGCTTACCTTTCGACTTATTTTAGAACATGGTTGAGTCCATAAAATAGGATTTGACTACACCTCCATTTAGAGCACAGTTTCAGCTATCTTTTCGTGGAAGAAGGTTTATTTTCCTATAACCTGTGTTAATTCTGTAACCCTTTAAAATGAAGATAAGAAAGTTCATTTTCGGCACTTGATGCTTTGGGAACCAGACAAAAATTGCTGCAGCTCAGCTGGGATGTGTTACCCCCATCCTCCATATTCACCAGATATTGCTCCTTTGGATTTCCACTTATTCAGATCTCTGCAGAATAGTCTGAATGGTAGAAATTTCAATTCCTTGGATGATGTAAAAAGATACCTTGATGAATTCTTTGCCATGAAACCACCTCAATTCTGGAAAGAGGGTATTTTCAAGTTAAGGGAAAGATGAAGATGCATTTGAAACAAAATAGTTCATATTTGGTTGATTAAAAATGTAATGGCAAGTATTTATTGACCTTTTTCTTTCCTTTAAAAATCAGCATGAACTTTCCAGACAACCCAATAGAACTGCTTGAAATAGTAGCTAAATCCCAACCAACTTTAACCCTTTAGCATTCACAATATTCTGTTAAAGGTAATGCTTATTTATTCACATTGTTTTGAATTAATATGCATTATTTTGTAGCTTTGAGATTTTGATAATGTAACGGTTAATTTTTAGAAAGATATTGCAGGGTTGGCATGAAAAATCAGATCTGGCCAGTATGAATATAAAACAGGTAGAATATTTTGGCCAGATATGGCTGGTTTAAATTCTTATTTCTTTACTGCCCACAAGGGGCTAAACACAGAGGGGACAAACAAGGGCAGACAAACGGATTAAGTCGATTATATCAACCCAGTGTGTAACTGGTACTTATTTAATCGACCCCGAAAGGATGAAAGCAAAGTCGACCTTGGAAGAGTTTGAACTCAGAACATAGCGGCAGACGAAATACCACTAAGCATTTCGCCCGGCATGCTAACATTTCTACCAGCTCACCACCTAAAGGGTTAGAAGCAAATATCCTTCCATGTTGTAACTAACCCCCACCTCCCCCCAAAAAAGAACAAAACTGTATATTTTAAATTCCTTGCTTTTAATATATTACAAATATAATCAGAAACACCTGCATAACAACGCCATTTATTGATTGAATAGGTATATTGATTCAAAGCATGGAGAATATGCTAAATATATGGCAAATATTCCAAGATCATAACCTCAAGATTTGGTTGCTACAAATTCTTTTCTCTCCAACCATTTACTATTTCTTCGGATGTAATATCCTATACCAATGGTATTACAATTACATCCTTTTCCAGCTTCATAGGGCTAATGCCATCATCATCATCATCATCATCATCATCATCATCATCATCATCACCACCACCATCATCATTGTTGTCATTGCCATCGCAATCACCATCATTGTCACTGCTACTGCTGTAGTCACCATTACCATCACTGCTGCTGTTGTTGTTGTGGTTGCCGTGGTCGTCGTCATCATCATCATCATCATCATCATCATCATCATCATCATCATCATCATCATCATTATCGTCATCATCATCATCATCATCATCATCATCATCATCATCATCATCATCATCATCATCATCATCATTATCGTCATCATCATCATCATCATCATCATCATCATCATCATCATCATCATCATTATCGTCATCATCATCATCATCACCTTCAACATCATTTCAACATCACCATCACTGCCACCCCTACTGCCACCACCACTGCCATCCCTGTTAACATCACTGTTGACATCATGGTTGTTGTCATCGTTGCCACCACCGCCGCCAACACCACCACCACCACCACCACCATCAACACCACCACCACCACACCACCACCACCACCACCACCACACCACCACCACCATCATCATCATCATCATCATCATCATCATCATCATCATCATCATCATCACCTTCAACATCATTTCAACATCGCTGTCACTGTTGACATCATGGTTGTTGTCGTTGTTGCCATTGTCGTTGTTGCCATTGTCGTCGTCATCATCAACATCCACTTTCCCATGCTTTCATGGGTTGGATGGAGTTTATTAACGATTTTCTATGGCTGGATATCCTTCAGGTCACCAATGCTTACCTGTTTCCAAACAAGATAATATTGCCCCTTTGGCTAGATATGTTTGCACAGAATATTGGAAATGAATGACATTCATTACAATAACCATGTGATGTCAAGACAAAGTGACACAAATACTCTCACACACATATCCACATATATATATATATACTTATACGCCCCCTACACACACACTATAGCTTTTTATACTGACCCTACATGCAAATAAAAGCAGTAAGCAATATTTTTCCAAGACAGGTTTGACCAGTAACCTAATAAATAGTTCTAATGCCAAAAATAAAGGAAAGGATCACATAGTTATTCCATATTGGCTACCTCTAATGAGTGTATGGTTATATAATCAGATAGTTACCAAACACTCCGTTGTACCCCTAGTGTGAAACCAATTGTTAAGATCAGCCGTGATGGATATATAATGCTGTACACTCCAGTTTCTGTCTACAAATCCACTCACAAGTCTTTGGCTGGCCTGGAACTGTAGCTATAGTAGAAGACACTTGCCAAAGGCACCATGCAGTGGGAGTGAACCTGAAACCGTATAGTAAGGAAGCAAATGTTTTAACCACACATCCATGCCTGCATTTATACATTTTGCACAATTCCAAGCTCATTTCTCTCTTACTGAAAACAGGGAACAATTTGACCTGAATATTAAATTTGTCCTGTATAATAGGACATAAGAAGGCTATGGCCCTTATCTTTAACCTTTGTAATGTCAAAATTTAAAGAAATTCTGCCTAAGGCATTACAATGCATTGCTTCTTCTTTTTTGTTTGTTTTCTTCTTTCCAAGGAACATAACTTTACTTATAAACAACGAAAAAAAACAAGAAGTGGCTGTGTGGTAAGTAGCTTGCTTACGAACCACATGCTTCCGGGTTCAGTCCCACTGCGTGGCACCTTGGGCAAGTGTCTTCTACTATAGCCTCGGGCCGACCAACGCCTTGTGAGTGGACTTGGTAGACGGAAACTGAAAGAAGCCCGTCGTATATATGTATATATATATATGTGTGTGTGTGTATATGTTTGTGGGTCTGTGTTTGTCCCCCTAGCATTGCTTGACAACCGATGCTGGTGTGTTTACGTCCCCGTCACTTAGCGGTTCGGCAAAAGAGACCGATAGAATAAGTACTGGGCTTACAAAAGAATAAGTCCCGGGGTCGAGTTGCTCAACTAAAGGCGGTGCTCCAGCATGGCCGCAGTCAAATGACTGAAACAAGTAAAAGAGTAAAAGAGTAAGAGAGTATTTTTGGTTGGCATTAGAAAATGAATCCAGGTGCTAAATTTCTATTCTAAGAATGTACATAATATAAATGCTTGGTTTCTTGCAATTATTCAACCATATAATCCAAACTATTGTGAAAGAATACATTGAAAAAATTCCAAATAACTATCTAAAATGAGATCTCTATATATCATGTTAATGGTCTCTTTTAAGCATAAATTTCTCTTTGACTGGCAGAATCATGATGAAAATTTATACTGAGTTGCATCACAGCAAGAATTCATTAGAGAAAAGTATGGAAGTCTATAACCTCATAAAAATTTTAGAATCTTGGGAGATGGGTAGATAAGCTAGAAGTAGATTTATATTCCATCAGTGGTATACACACACACACACACACCCTTTAAGGTGGTGCTCCAGCATGGCCATAGTCAGATAACTGAAAAAAAGTGAAAGAAAAAATGCTTCTGAAACTCTGCTTTCTTTATAGGTAGGGGTGTTGACATTAAACAAACTCATTTTTAACTCTGGGATGAAGTGGTCTGTATCAGTCTGGCCTTTATCCATTGACCTGTCCAGCATGAGAGCCCCTCCCAAGATCTTGCACTCAGCTGTCAAAGCTGTCAGGGTCAGCAAGGCGTAAAAGCTACCACCCCACACTAAGGGTTGGACCTTGAGATGGTTGTTGTAGTATCACATACCAATTGTCAATGAATAAAAGAGACAGAACTCCAAGGAATTGTAATCTGTCTGTTACCAATAAAATAATTAATGGTTATACCCTGGACCAAAGACTTCTCATGGCTAAGATATAAATTGGTAGTTTGTTTTGTGAGTCAGTATGTATGTCGCTACTGACTGAATGAATGTCAGTCATGAAGAAGTATGTCTGGAATAAATGATGGTGATGGTGATGGTGGTGGTGGTGGGAGACATTTCACTACAGTTACAATAGTAATGTAAAGGGCATGAGCCAATGAAAGAACTACAATAAGATTGCTCAACCTATATGAAAAAATATCAGCGGAATCTCAGTTTTATACAACAGCAAAAAAAAATGCAGGAAATGTTGGACACTGTAGTTTCTTATTTCTTTACTGCCCACAAGGGGCTACACACAAAGGGGACAAACAAGGTTAGACAAACGGACCAAGTCGATTATATCGACCCCAGTGCATAACTGGTACTTAATTAATTGACCCTGAAAGGATGAAAGGCAAAGTCGACCCTGGCGGAATTTGAACTCAGAACGTAAAGGCAGACGAAATACCGATTTCTTTACTACCCACAAGGGGCTAAACACAGAGAGTACAAACAAGGACAGACAAACAGATTAAGTCGATTACATCAACCCCAGTGCATAACTGGTACTTAATTTATCGACCCCGAAAGGATGAAAGGCAAAGTCGACCTCGGTGGAATTTGAACTCAGAACGTAAAGACAGATGAAATACCGCTAAGCATTTTGCCCGGCATGCTAACGTTTCTGCTAGCTCGCTGCCTTGTAGTTTCTGATATACATATAGTAAAGCTGGTTGTAATTGGAATGTCTTTCATCAAAGACTGCAGGATCACTGGATTGAAGCAACTATGAGACTAAACTGCAAGGGAGCGTTTACATCATCACATGAAATGCTAGGAATGGCAACTAAATCTCCCTTAAATTACAACCCTGTTGCCTAGAACAAACAGGAATAGCATACTGGACAATACAGTCTTCATATGTCTGTTGGATCATAGCTGACTTTCGGATAAACAACTAGATATACTACTACTTACAACTGTGTATTAAATTCTGAATATGGGAGATACATGGAAAGAACTCTACATAGATGCTCAGTCAGTTGTATATATAGCAGCCAAATCTTCCTCAAATCAGACTGAAGGTATAGGTTGCTTACAATAAATGTGTGGAGGCGCAATGGCCTAGTGGTTAGGGCAGCGGACTCGCGGTCGCAGGATCGCGGTTTCGATTCCCAGACCGGGCGTTGTGTGTGTTTATTGAGCGAAAACACCTAAAAGCTCCACGAGGCTCCAGCAGGGGTGGTGATCCCTGCTGTGCTCTTTCACCACTCTTTCTCCCACTCTTTCTTCTTTTGGCCTGCTCGCTTAGCCAGCAGGGTGGCGTCATTCAAAGGCTAAAATAATGCGAACGCATTGTGACCAGCGATGTGTAACAACATCTGATGGTCAGGTTGGTCACGTGATCACAATAAATGTATGGAATGGTGATGACTTGAAAGCCCTTCATCATAGATCTTTTTAAACTGGGCTGATTTGGGGGTTAGGCAAGGACAATGTAAAGAACCTCAGGGGAAGTTGCAAAATCATCAATTTATGAAATGAACCCAGGAGGTATGTGCAGAGATAAGGGGATGATAAGTAAAGGAGAAGGAGTCTTCCTTTGCTTTTGAATTAACCCTTTTAATGGACAGGGAAGGGTTTGCTTTTACACAGAAAGAGAAGAGAGAGAGAGGGGGAGAGAGAGAGAGAGAAAGAGAGAGAGAGTGAGAGAATGAGAGAGTATGTGTTGTGTTGATGAGTTTCTTTCTTGATGAGTTTCTTTCAGTTTCCATCTATCAAATCCACTCACAAGGCTTTGGTTAGCCTGAGGCTATAGTAGAAGACACTTCCCCAAGGTGCCATGCAGTGGGACTGAACCCAGAACCACGGGGTTGGGAACCAAGCTTCTCACCACACAGCCACACCAGCCCTCGAAAATCATCCCAAAATAATTTTTTTATGGGTTTTAAAATAGAAAAGATGCAGCTACAAGGAAAATGGTAATTATAAAAAACATAATAAAAGAGAATGCAAAATATGTAAACTGGTTTTATTAGTCTAATTACATTAAAGATGGGACGAATTGTGCAAGAGGCAGAAGATGGAGCAGGGAGGCGGGGGATTATTGTTTGGAAGGAGAATGTTTTTCTATTAAGACTTCAGAAAGAACTATTTACTCATTACTCATTTACTTGTTTCAGTCATTTGACTGTGGCCATGCTGGAGCACCGCCTTTAGTCGAGAAAATCGACCCCAGGGCTTATTCTTTGTAAGCCTAGTGCTTATTCTATCGGTCTCTTTTGCTGAACCGCTAAGTTACAGAGATATAAACACACCAGCATCGGTTGTCAAGCGATGTTGGGTGGGGGGACACACAAACACAACACACAAACATACACATATACATATATATACATATATATGACGGGCTTCTTTCAGTTTCCGTCTACCAAATCCACTCACAAGGCTTTGGTTGGCCCAAGGCTATAGTAGAAGACACTTGCCCAAGGTGCCATGCAGTGGGACTGAACCCAGAACCATGTGGTTCGTAAGCAAGCTACTTACCACACAGCCACTCCTACGCCTGACATTTTCTCTCCCACTTTGCTTAATTTAGGCTTTTTGGATGTACTTTCTTCACTTTTCATACTTGCAGGTCGTTTCATGAGAAATATATCCAGAGAAGTCTGATTTTTCCTGCTTTTCAAAATGTTACGAAAATGTGCCAGAGCAGTGTCAGTGAACAATGCAGCTGTATGACCTAGAGATCCTATTTCAGGATGATATTTTTCTCCAAATTCAGAAACATATTGCCACTTTGCCAACATTGCCACTTTGCCTTTATGTCATCTAGCCTTCTCCGCTACACTGGCCTCCTCTGGAGAACCAATCTCTTCCACTGCATCTGATTGCTGCTGCTTTGTTTGTTTGTTTGTTTGTTAAGTGAAGTGGTCTTCATCCCAGAGTTCACCAGATTGCGTCTCTGCAGTGGGAGCAGTCCGAAACGTGGTCCTTTGCTATTTGTAAGACCCAAAAAAGAGAAAGCAGATCAACCCCTGACACCGAGAGCATCGACGGATGGATGAATGCGCATCCAGGCTCAGCGGTTGCGTAGGAAGTCTGGGACAAGAAACAGGAAGAAAGAGTGAGAGAAAGTTGGAGCGAAAGAGTACAACAGGGGTCGCCACCACCCCCTGCTGGAGCCTCGTGGAGCTTTAGGTGTTTCCGCTCAATAAACACACACAACGCCCGGTCTGGGAATCGAAACCGCGATCCTCCGACTGCAAGTCCGTTGTCCTTACCACTGTGTCATTGTGCCTCCACTGCTGCTGCTCCTGAAGCTGCAGGAGCTCATCTGTCGTCAGCTCATCTGAGTGTTCCTCAAAGAAATCATTAATGTCCCCATCATCAACCACAAGGCCCATGGACTTGCCAAGAGACACTATCTCCTTGACTACAAGTGTTTCAAACTGTAACACCCTGAAATCTCTTTTGAATATGCAGTCAGACCACAGTTTTCTCCATGTGGAATTCAGCGTTCTCCTTGTTACACCCTGCCAGGCCATATCAGTGTTGTAGTGCTCCTTCCAAAACTCACAAAGGGTTAGATTTGTATTTTCAATGACATCAAAGCACCAACGAAACAGGTGCTTGGTGTACAATTTCTTAAAATTAGAAACCAGTTGTTGGTCCACAGGTTGCAAGATAGGAATGATGCTGCATGAAAGGTATAGAACTTTTATGGATTTAAATTCATCCAGGATATTATCTTCGAAGTTAGGAGGGTGAGCAGAAGCATTTTCAAGGATGAGGAGGGCCTTGAGAGGAAGATTGTTCTCCAAAAGGTACTTTTTCACTGCTGGTCTAAAGATAAGGTTGACCCACTTGGTGAAGAATTATCAAGCTTTAACATTTGCCCTCTCCATGACTTGCACTGTCTCCAAGATTTTGCACAACTTGAAGGCTCATGGCTTTTTGGAATGGGAGATAAGTCTCCACTCACATTGGCACAAACGGCAAGAGTTAGCCTATATTTCATAGGCTTGTGGACTGGCATTTTCTTCTCCTCTGCAGTTATGTAGGTTCTTCTGGGCAGATCTTTACAAAAAAGGCCAGTTTCATCACAGTTGAATACTTGTTTCTTTACTACCCACAAGGGGCTAAACACAGAGAGGACAAACAAGGACAGACAAACGGATTAAGTCGATTATATCGACCCCAGTGCTTAACTGGTACTTATTTAATCGACCCCGAAAGGATGAAAAGCAAAGTTGACCTCGGCGGAATTTGAACTCAGAACGTAACGGCAGACAAAAAAACCGCTTAGCATTTCGCCCGGCATGCTAACGATTCTGCTAGCTCGCCGCCTTCACAGTTGATGAGTTGATGGAATTCATGCATGAAATCTTCAGCTGCCTTCGTGTCAGAACTCACTGCTTCTCCATACCTGACGACACTATGAACACCAGTCCTCTTCTTGAAATTAGCAAATCAGCCGCAACAGGCCTTAAATGCATCTGCTGATGTGTCCTCCGTTGATGTTCCAGGGTTCTGCTTTAAGAAATCCCTAAACAGCACTCATGCTTTCTTACAGATGATGTTCTCATATCCCCTGTGAGTTGCTTTTTGTTGATCCACAGGAGAAGCAATTTTTCCATCTCTTCGTGGACAGATGTACATTGCTTAGAGAGCCTGGAGACACCCTTTGCTGTTGTAATGGCCCTGATCTTGTCCTTTTTCTTCAGGATGGTGCAGATCATTGATGTGCTATGTCCACCACATGCACTCCTCTTTTATGTTTATCAATGATTTCCTTCTCCAGTTCTATTGTAATCAGCTTTTTCTTCTCAGCACTGTCCTTTTCACTAACCTTAGGACAACTAATGGCTAACACAACTAATTATTATAAAACTAGCACTGTGACCCGGCGTTGCCGGATCACAGTGCTAGTGCATGCATATACAGCTGCGTGCATGTGCACATACACGCGAGTACTGTCCAAATCTCCGACCAGTCACATACAGCTAGCTGGCATTCAAATGGCGTATCAAGTTTCGGGCATTTTGATTGGGTTTTGGATAGAAAATTCACAAAAAAGTCACTTCTATTGATTTTTTAATGGCTTTACGGGGTGACTGGGGAAATGTAAAGATGTGCACGACCACCCTTGGACGGTTTTGAACAACCATATAAATGGCGAGCCATCTAACTGAAAAATTGTGGATTTGTAAAAAGGACACGCACGCAGACATTTTGCCGTTTATATATAGATAGCTGCAAAAAAAACACACAAAATTGAAAAAAAAAACACTGGGAAAAACACAAGGATGCTGGCACAATGAGATGAACATGTGAACTGAGCAAGAAGAGGCTGCGCTTGTTGGGAGAGCATGTGGGAGCTCAGTGCTGACTAGTGGTCGCTTGTATGAGACTCACTCGTACTGTGGATTACCGCTCAAACTTCAAATCAAAAATTCACATGAGCCTCGGCTCGTACAGCAAATTACTTATACAATAGTGCATTCTACTGCGAGGTTCTACTTGTACAATGGTGCATTCGTACTGCGATTTTGGGTACACATTATTGACAACTCACAAAAATGATGAAACATCGATGTCTGTCGCTCCTGAATGGGATCAGATGCAAGTTATTTAGCTTATCTATGACTTCTAGATTTATTAAAACCAGGCACACTGATGAGACTATATTCTTTTACGCATGGCTCAGTGGTTAGAGCATCGAGCTTACAATCGTGAGGTTGTGAGTTCGAATCCCGGACCGGGCTACATGTTGTGTTCTTGAGCAAGACACTTTATTTCATGTTGCTCCAGTGAGGTTGTGAGTTCAAATCCTGGACTGGGCTGTGTGTTGTGTTTTTGAGCAAGACACTTTATTTCACGTTGCTCCAGTGAGGTTGTGAGTTCAAATCCTGGACCGGGCTACATGTTGTGTTCTTGAGCAAGACACTTTATTTCATGTTGTTCCAGTGAGGTTGTGAGTTCGAATCCTGGATCGGGCTGTGTGTTGTGTTCTTGAGCAAGGCACTTTATTTCACGTTGCTCCAGTTCACTCAGCTGTAGAAATGAGTTGCGATGTCACAGGTGCCAAGCTGTATCGGCCCTTGCCTTTCCCTTGATACCATCGGTGGTGTGGAGAGGGGAGGCTGGTATATACGGGTGACTGATGGTCTTCCATAAACAACCTTGCCCAGACTTGTGCCTGAGAGGGTAACTTTCTAGGTGCAATCCCATGGTCTGGCATAACCAAAGGGGGTCTCAGCATAAGCGCAGCCTACCTATGATCTCGCAAAACACATATCTTGTGTATGTTTTCAATATTGTTTGTACGTATATAAATTGAAAGAAGTCCATTGTACATATATATATATATATCATCATCATCATCATTTAACGTCCGCTTTCCATGCTAGCATGGGTTGGACGATTTGACTGAGGTCACGCGAACCAGATGGCTGCACCAGACTCCAATATGATCTGGCAGAGTTTCTACAGCTGGATGCCCTTCCTAATGCCAACCACTCCGAGAGTGTAGTGGGTGCTTTTACGTGCCACCAGCATGAGGGCCAGTCAGGTGATATATATATATGTACACACATACATGTGAAGGCACATGGCTTAGTGGTTAGTGTTTGTGAGATTGTGAGTTCGATTCCCAGACCGGATGACATTGTGTTCTTGAGTGAAGCACTTCATTTTATGTTGCTCTGTGATCATTTCAACATTTGACATTTGGCATCCGTTGCACCTGTACAGGTAATGTCTACCTGAAGGAGAAAGTGAGCTTATGTCTGCATAAACAAATCGATTTTGTGGTTGTTTGATAAGAAATTGTAAAACCCTCATACATCATCTAACGACGGGAGAGTCCATCATATACATATATATATACATACACACACACACATATATATATATAGCACCATCCGATCGTGCCTGTTTGCCAGCCTCGCCTGGCCTCCGTGCCGGTGGCACATAAAAAGCACCATCCGATCGTGGCCGTTTGCCAGCCTCGTCTGGCACCTGTGCAGGTGGCATGTAAAAAGCACCCACTACACTCACGGAGGGGTTGGCGTTAGAAAGGGCATCCAGCTGTAGAAACACTGCCAGATCAGACTGGGCCTGGCGCAGCCTTCTGGCCTCCCAGACCCCAGTTGAACCGTCCAACCCATACTAGCATGGAAAACGGACGTTAAATGATGATGATGATGATGATATATATATATATATACACGCACGCACACACGATGGGTTACTTTCAGTTTCTTATTTCTTTATTGCCCACAAGGGGCTAAACATAGAGGGGACAAACAAACGGATTAAGTCGATTACATCGACCCCAGTGCGTTGACTGGTACTTAATTTATCGACCCCGAAAGGATGAAAGGTAAAGTGGACCTCGGCGGAATTTGAACTCAGAACGTAGCGGCAGACGAAATACCGCAAGGCATTTCGCCCGGCGTGCTAACGTTTCTGCCAGCTCGCCGCCTTCTTTCAGTTTCTGTCTACCAAATTCACTCACAAGGCTTTGTTTAGCGTATGGCTATAGTAGAAGACACTTTCCCAAGGTACCAAGCAGTGGGACTGAATCCAGAACCGTGTGGTTGAGAAGTAAACTTCTCAAACACACGGCCACTATATATGTATGTATGTATGTGTGTGTGTGTCTTCTTTATATGTAACATCATCACTTTATCATCCACTTTTCTATGTTTGCATGGGTTGGATAGAATTTATTTTCTACGTTGTCATACATGTTTCTCACACGACATTTGAAATAAATGACACCGCCCGTGTGATAACGAAACTCTGACATTAATTTTAAAAAAACATGATGCAATATTAAAACAAGGAACATGAATATACACATATGTACGTATACATACGTGTATGACAGGTTTCTTTCGGTTTTCTCGTCAAATAAATCTACTAATATGGCTTTGGTCAGCCCAGGCTATAGCAGAAAACACGTGCCCAAGGTGTCACAAGCTGGAACTGAACTCAATACCATGGGACTGGGAAGTAGCCTTCTTGACCATATAGTCATGTCTGTATGTATATATGTATGTATGTGTGTGTGTGTTTGTTTACGTCTTCGTAACTTAGCAGTTCGGCATAAGAAACCGATAGAATGAGTACCGGGTTTAAAACTATATGTACTCTGGTACCTTCGACTAAAACCCTTCAAAAGGTGCCCCAGCATGGCTGCAGTCCAATGACTGAAACAAGTGAGAGATAAAAGAAATCTATATACATAGATATATATCATAAAAATCATGTATATAAACATATAAAAATATACGCGTATACACTTATATCTATACCTTGAAATATATACACAAATATACATACGTCTATCTGTCTGTACGTATGTGTATATATATATATATATATATAATCTTTACTACCCTAATGTGCTGTTTACGCGTAAGGGAGCATTAAAACTTGCCGCCAACACTTTATGTACAAGTGAATGTCAAAATTCGGTCAATACGTTTCCCCTGAACACTACTGACGAAGAATTATATTGCTGAGTAAGTTCTTGAAATGAAATGTTAAAAAAAAATGGTAAGATATATTATTTACCAAGTTGCTTTTAGCTTAAAAAATTGAAAAAAAAAAAAACGATAAAAAATGAAACAGCTTAATTAAAGTTTATTTGTCGCACTAACAATATATTTAGTATAACGATATATAATAGAATAGTGTAGATTTATTGAAAAGAATACCGAGAAATATATATATATATATATATATATATATAATATATATATATATACACACACACACACACACACACATAAATATCATACAGAATGATACTATAAAAATATTGATCAGTGCATTTAACAGAAGCACGAAAGCAAAGCTGTCGTTTATTGTGCATATGTGTTGTAATGAATGGATTTGTAATTTTAGGCACAAAACAGTAACAAAATGAAATGATACTGGGACAAGATAACACCAATTACTCTCGTAAGTTTAGATACAGTTCACATATATGCAGCATTACTGCGTATATACACAGTGAATTTTATTGAAATCGGTTTCTTTTTTTTCTTTTCCTCACATCTCCTTTCATTTTCCCTATTATAATTCATCGATTGCTATCTTTCTTGAATACAATTATTATAATTATAATTGTAATTATAATCATTATTGCCTATGACTTTGAGCACCAAGACACCTTTTCTGAGGAATATATATTGAAGTGTATTTTATTATATTGATTTGATATGATAATAATAAAAGACTATACGTAGGTAGCGATACATGTAATAAATGCTAGCGAGGAATATAAATATAATAGCAAAAGAAATACGTCGATGCTCATAGTGACTGCTAATATTTATCATATGCTGCTGAAAACCTGGAGATCGATGGAAAAAGGATGAAAGAAAGAAGTTAATAAATTCGCGATATATAGAAGAAAATACATTTTACTTTCATGGACAAACTAATAATATAAATAAATCTGAAAATATAAAAAGGAAATAAGCGAACCTAAAAGTACAAAGATATTCAAGTTAGCTGAACAATGACCCTGAAATGTGTTTTGAAAACTAGGCGCCAAATGGTAGGAAGCTTATATAAAGGGGGTAAAAAATGTCTAAATAATTTTATTTCGTTAAAAAATTAAATATTTTCCAGATAATATGAAACACAATGACAATGTAGGTTTCGTGCCAATGTTGAAAGAGATTTTATCAGCTCCAAACGTGTTATTTTCTTTGTGATATGTATTTTGAGGTTAACTTCGGTTAGTCATTTGACACATAAGCTAAAGCAGAGATTGTAATTGATTTGTCGATAGCAAGCCAAACTATACGATTATAAAACATCGTGTTTGTGTGCGTTAAAGAGGTCGGCTATCCGTTTAAGACCGGGATAAGCTGGTACCTTGTGCTCGTGGAACACCCCCGCACAGGTGCGTGTGTGGCTGGTGATTAAGTGTCACTTGGAAGAGGAAAACTTTTCGAAAGAACTGAACTTTATGATAGCGGGACATTACAAGAAATTTACATGAGTAAATAACACGATGCTCTATATACTAAATATGAATGGCTTACTTGGAAATAAGAAAATACCAAAAAGGTTTTTTCTTAAAAAATTGTCACTCTGAAAGAAAAAAAAACGAAAATAATTTTCTTATATTTCCAAAGTTTGCAATTAGAGAAGTCGTTTTTCCAGAACCAAACTGAATATATTTCCTCCCGATTTTTTTTTCTTTCAGATTATAATAGAAAATCCATAAATTATATAAATATATATAACGTTAAATTCTTGATATACGCAAAGAATAAATTATTTCAAAAAATGATAAAGATAGGAACGAAAGAATACTCAAATGAACAGATTGTTAAAATTGTTGGGAAAATATAATTAATTCATGATAAATTTAAAATTAACTATTTTTCAAATAACTGAATGATTGACCGAATTTTGGCAAAAGTCCAAATTTTTTTCTCTTTTCGCAAATTCCTATCTATAATTTTTTTTTTACTTCCAAATATTTTAATTCTTTCCTTTATTAGCTAATCTCTTTCAAACCATCAATTTTCCTAAGTTCACTTTGAATTCTCTTCAGCCAGGTGATTTCTTAAATATCCCAATTGAATCTCCTATTCTTCTCTTAATCTTTCTATCTTTTTCCATTCAAGAATCTTCCTTCCTCACTTTCTCCCGCTCTCTCTCTCTTCCACTTTCTGGTCTTTTTAATTTCTTTAAAAGTCCGGCATCCCTATTCTGGTCTCCTCGACAAGCTACTTCTTCTGCTGCTCACTCTTTCTTCCTACCATTTCTCCTTATTTCCTCTCGCCATCTGTCCTTGCCTGCTTCTGTCTTACCCCCTCTCTCGTTCCAATCCTGCCTGTGTTTCTACCCCACTCTCTCGTTCCCATCCTGCCTGTGTTTCTACCACCCCCTCTTTCGTTTTCGGTTTCCGCCTGTGTTTCTGTCTTTGTTTCTTTCTTTCTCCCCATCTCGTCTTCAATCTCTCTCTGTGTATCTACTTCCCTCTCTCCTTTTCATTCTGTATCTATTTCTTTTTAACTGTCTCCCCGTCACCTTTTGAATCTCTCCCTGACTCTCTTTCTTTCTCTCTATCTCCCCTTTACATCTGTCTCTATCTTTTCCTATCTGTTTATCTCCCCCTCACCTCATAAGTCTCTGCCTATCTATTTATCTCCTCCTCACCTCTTTAGTCTCTGCCTATCTATTTTTTATCTCTCTCTCAAGTCTTAAGTCTCTATTTTTTATCTCCCCCTCATGTCTTATGTTTCTGCCTATCTATCTATTTATCTTCTCCTCACGCCTTAAGTCTCTGCCTATCTACTTTATCTCCCCCTCTCGTCTTCAATCTCATTTCGTCTTTCTATCTACCTCCCCTCACGTCTTCGCCTTTCTTTCTCTCCTTCTATTAATCCCATCTTCACTCTTTGTCTATCTATCTATTTATCTCCCCTCACCTCTTTAGTCTCTGCCTATCTATTTTTATCTCTCTCTCTCTCTCTCTCGAGTCTTAAGTCTCTATTTTTTATCTCCCCCTCAGTTCTTAAATCTCTGCCTATCTATTTTTTATCTCCCCCTCACGTCTTAAGTCTCTACCTATCTACTTCATCTCCCCCTCTCGTCTTTCTATCTACCTCCCCTCACTTCTTCGCTCTTCGCCTTTCTTTCTCTCCTTCTATTAATCCCATCTTCACTCTTTGTCTATCTATCTATTTATCTCCCCTCACCTCTTTAGTCTCTGCCTATCTATTTTTATCTCTCTCTCTCTCAAGTCTTAACTCTCTATTTTTTATCTCCCCCTCACTTCTTAAATCTCTGCCTATCTATTTTTTTTATCTCCCCCTCACGTCTTAAGTCTCTGCCTATCTACTTCATCTCCCCCTCTCGTCTTCAATCTCATTTCGTCTTTCTATCTACCTCCCCTCACTTCTTCGCCTTTCTTTCTTTCTCTCCTTCTATTAATCCCATCTTCACTCTTTGTCTATCTATCTATTTATCTCCCCTCACGTCTTTAGTCTCTGCCTATCTATTTCTCTCTCTCTCTCAAGTCTTAAGTCTCTATTTTTTATCTCCCCCTCAC
>NC_043014.1:39198935-39271435 GCF_006345805.1 Octopus sinensis
CATTATCATTATAAAAATTATTTATATTTTTTTGCGTTTCATCTTTTTGTACTTAATTCTTTTTATTAATTATACATTGGGGGGATAAGGATCATAATGTAACTTGTTAGTTTATTTATTAATACTATAAATACTAGTATTTTATAATATTCTTTGTTTTAAAAGAAATGCTTAAAGAAAGAAACTAAACCCAGTTGACCTATCTTTGTTTTCGTATATGAGAGGGAGAATCTTATACAAGGTATTGCCCCATCTTAGCCCTGATCGAGTAGACCTATAATCAGTGGCATTCCAGCCATAGCCACCCCGTCTTTTTTTGTATATCCAGGACTACATTATCCGATGCGTTCTTTTCTTGCTTGAAACAGTATGGTACGATTTGAAGAGGGTAGTGGTGTTTGGCTGTTGTTTCTAGCAGATCGTTCGATCGACCGCGTAGAAGGCCTCCTTCTCGTCAATGGCTTTTGATATCAAATCTGTCAAAGTAGTTTTAAAACCGAGACGTGTTAGTGTTGATGATGATGAATGGAGCTGAGCAGATGGCAGTTAAGAAGGCCTGTTGGCAGTTCTCATTGAAAATAAAGACACTTCACATGGCCATTGCACTTTACTAAAACATGCTTACGTTTTTGTCTTGTATTGTTTAATATGTATATACCGTTTTTTTTTATGTGTATAAAGCTCATTATAAACTAGAAAGGAATCATTATTCTATATACACTGACTAGTCTATGTATTTGGTCCAGTTTATAAAAGTCGGAGATTTTTTTTCTTTTTATTTCACTCTAATTAGTTTATTTAATGCCTCGTGAAAAATATCCAAGTACTTTGACAAGGACATTTTTTTCTTGGGTTTAAATCTGTTTCAACGATCGTGCGTGTATACGTCTTGGCGTATATGCGTGTGTGTATATATAAAATTGCTGTATATCTCATACGATGTATGTGGCTGTGTGTATATATATAATATACGCATATACTTTCGTGTATAACATAAACTAGCTACGAACATGAGGTGCTGGATTCGATCCGACTAGATAGCATCTTGAGCAAGTATGTATTACCATAGGTTCTGGTCGATCCAAGCATTGTCTGTGAAATTCGTTAGACTGAAGCACTAGAATCCCATCGGATGTACTGTACTTTATAATTCTAGGAGTCAGCCTTGTAAGACACGAGGGCATACGTTATGAGTACAAGTAACTTTGAAGTACTCGTCTACATACACAAACAGTTGATCAACTCATCATCGTCGAAACCGATGTAGGATCCATTTATTTATACTTACCACGTAGCTATACACTCTATGCGGTTGTAATCATGGGTGTGCGGATGTACATGTGTGTGTATACACGCACACATACCTAGGCGCAAATTTGCTTCGGAAACCACGTGGTCGTAGGTTCAAGCCTCATACGCGGCACTTTAGGCTAGTATCGGGCCGACCAGTGTCTTGTGAATGGAATTGGTTTGACGAAAACTGCAATGAAGCCCGTCGCATATGAAACTACACGATTTCGAAAGATATGTTTCATTGTTCTCCATTTTACAGTTTTTAAAATAAAACCGTAGAATTTCCATGGATACTGCGCTAATGTATATGGATGTGTGTGTGTATGGGTGTATATATGCTTATATGATTGTGGAGTGGCGAGCTTGTAGAATCGTTAACAGTCGAACAAAATGCTTAGCGGCATTTTCCCCGGCTCTCCATGTTTTGAGTTCATATCCCGCAGAGGTCAATTTTGCCGTTCATCTCCTATTGATCGATAAAATGAAAAAGCAGTCGATGTAATCGATTTGTCCTCTCTTCCTTGTATTTGCTGGCCTTGAACTCCGCAACGGACCGGTGTCCCGTTCAGGAGTGCTGTGATCTCGGTCACCGATGGCCGGCCTTATGAGTCCCAGGGCTCAAGAAGGGGAAAAGATTATATATATGTGTTTGTAACCATTTCCGAATGTCTGTGTGTATATATATTTGAACATATATATGTGTGTTTGTATGCATATATGTATATATATGTATATCTATATATATATGTATATTGAACCGCTGAACTCTACACATTTTTTTCATTCTGTTTATTTTCTCTTATTCCTCTCTGTTGAAGAGCATAGGCTCGAAATGTAAAAGACTTTTTCATTTTCCCCCTAACTTCAAACTGATACACTTGCTTGTTGTTCATACACCTGTCTTTGTCTTTTGTCTTTCTATAAATTTCAACTGTATATATGTGTATATGTATATGTGCATGTATATATATATGTGTGTGTGTGTATATATGTATATATATAAATTCCAGGCATTGCAGAGAAATCAGAAACCAAAAGACCTCGAGGTAAAGTTAACAAAGACTGATATGTTATGAAAAACAAGGCCCCAGTATTGTTGTGGAAATAGCCTTGCTCAATATACAGGAAAGGAGTAGGCAGACACTCCAAATGTGCTACCCAGTGTCAGCTATCAATGTGTAGCGGGCTGGATGAAAGATGTAATATCAGGTCGATATGATGTAGCATGTAGATGTAATGCTTGAAGGTTCTCGCATTGGAGTACCAGTAAATATCGAAGAACCAACACCAAGAAGGAAGAAATATTATTTACATATATTTATTTGTTTGCCTGCCGACTGGTAGTTTGAGATAGTGTAGAAAAAGGTTGGCTCACTGGTTAGTAGTTGGTAGTGTGTAGAAGAGTGAAAGAGTAAAGAATGCACGGTGCTGACTAGAAAGGAAGAAAGGATAAAAGTGGCATCATCTTTCTTGCGGCTGAAAGCTTCTGTTTGTACGTCAAGCTAAGGGCGAAGGGAAGCGTTGTTCTTGGTCATGGCTGACACAGAAGTGCGTGTTGCTCTTTGGTCTGTTGACACAAAAAAGAGGAAGAGATAGGATCTGTTCTCTGTTACATAGACTATGGTCAGTAATGTAGGTCAAGCCCTGAACAAAGGACTGACCTTTCCTCGAACAACACAGGTCCTTGGGGATCAAGTGCTTCCTCATCAATCATCTGGTATGGAGAGGAATCCCACTTGTTTTGACAAGCAACAAGCAGGTAGATTTGGTTTCAGATCTCAGGCAGGGCGAAGCGAGGTCCCTACAAATACACAAAAGGTATAATAGAATCACAGACAGGCTAAGCAAGGTTTGTATGGTCGATGTATTGGGCCTATGCACAAAGGGCACATTGGGAATAGATTCTTTTGAATACCTGACTGGCTGACTAGAAGAAGCTGAAAGCTCGTGTTACCTAGATCAGTGTTCTGCAACCTTTTTTCACTTGTGGTACACTTATATTCTTCTCAAAATTCGGTAGCACACCTGAACTAAAAGTATAGGGGAAAAAATTATATTCAGGTTACACTGCGGTGCACCTAGTGTTGTCTTATGGCACACCAGTGTGTCGCTGTATACCAGTTGTAGAACACTGACCTAGATAACATAGATATCCTTAGACATTGTATAGTAGCCAGGTAAGAATAGATTCATAAAAGCACAATGAGCTGTTAGCTCTGCTGGCAATGAATGTCTTTTTCCCTTGGAGTGAAGGGCAGATTATTTGTTGCTTGAATTTGAACTGTGATGAAACCATGTGGTTGGGAAGCAAACTTCTCATCTTCATATATGTATTTGTACATATAGTTACAAGCATGGGTGTTTGGTTAGGAAACTTTGCTAACAAATCCTGTGGTCTTGGGTTTAGTCCCACTGCATAGTACTTCAGGCAAGCGTCTTCTACAAGTGCCCCAAGCTGACCTAAGCTTTCTGTATGAATCTGCAGAAACTGAAAAAGCATATATATATATATATATGGCACCTGTGCCAGTGGCACATAAAAAACACCCACTACATTCACGGAGTGGTTGGTGTCAGGAAGGGCATCCAACTGTAGAAACACTGCCAAATCAGACTAGAGCCTGGTGCAGCCTCCATGCTAGCACGGGTTGGACGGTTTGACCGGGGTCTGGTAAGCCATGGAGGCTGCACCAGGCTCTAGTCTGATTTGGCAGTGTTTCTACAGCTGGATGCCCTTCCTAAAGTCAACCACTCCATGAGTGTAGTGGTGTTTTTTTTGTGCCAGAGAAGGCTGGCAGCGGCCACGATCGGTTGGTGCTTTTTATGTGCCACTGGCATACATATATATATATATGTATATATATATATATATATATATATATATATATATATGCTTGCATGATGGACTCGAAGAATCACACAGATGATTTGTTTATAGTAATCAAATGTTTGTGTAGACAAGCCCACTCCCTTCCTCCAGATTGACATTACCTGTACAAGTGCAATGGGTGCCAGCGTGTCAGATGTCAAAATGATCACAGAGCAACATGAAATGAAGTGCTTTGCTCAAGAACACAACACAATACCCGGTCTGAGAATCGAACCCATGATCTTGCAATCATGAGTGCAACACCTTAGCCACTAAGCCTTGCGCCTTATATATATATACACACATACACACACGCTCTTGTCTAGACATCATGTGATGATTATAAATGAGTATCACTATAGAAACAGTGTGAATGTTTGCCAGCCTTTCATGAAAACATGTCTGACCATGAAGAAATACTACCTTGCTTGGAAATGGGTGAGGTCTAGCAATGGGAAGGGCATCTGGCCATAGAAAATATTTCTCAAAGAATGGATGCCAATCTGATTCATGCAATCATGGAAAAGTAAACTTTAAAGCAAAGATACATATATACATACAAATATATATACACACACACAATGCAGTCTTCTCACTTGCACTCTGTATCTGATGCCTCTTATGCCCTGTGTTTCTGTCTACCCTGTCATTCATGCACATTTGTATGTATGTATACAGAGAAGTTCATATATACTTATCTATGTGTGTGTATGCACACATATGTGGAGTATTGATGTGAAGCCTTGTTGGTAGGGTGGGCTTGCAATCATTGGGTCATGGATTTGATTTTTGTGTCCTTGAGCAGGGCATTTCACATTGCTCCAGTTTACAGGCCTAAAGTGAGAACCACCCAGGTACTTGTGTGGCCATCTCAGTCTCTGTCACTCTCTAGCTGTCACTTGATGTTCTAGTAGGTCAGATGTGGCAGCTTCTGGCTGCATGGGTGGTTGAAGCAACTCATGAAGGTATGGTACCATCATCATCATCATCATTCAATGTCTGCCTTCCATGCTGGCATGGTTTGGACGGTTTGACAGAAGTTGGCCAACCTAAAGACTGCACCGGACTTCAGTGTCTGTTTTGGCACAGTTTTTGTGGCTAGATGCCTTTCCTAACACAAACAAACCAGCAAAGTGGACTGTGACATTCTTAATTCTGAGTGAAAGCCATAATTTTTAATTCCCTCTCTGCATGGAACCTTGTGAAAGTGTCCCATGCTGACCAAGGCCTTGTGAGTGGATTTGGTTGGTTAAGACTCAAAGCGGGCTTGTCATGTGTGTGGGTGTGTGTTTCTTTGTCCTGACTTTGCATAGCAGTTGTAAATGCTTATCACTGTCATACAATCCTTTGTCCTTTGTTTCCAATCCTCTACTGGAACATGTCTGACCAAGATGACGTAACTGAAAAGAAGCCCATCATATATATATATATATGTATGCATGTGTGATCCCTGTAGTGACAACAAATGATGGTTGTAAATGAACATTACCATAATATAAGTGATGTTGTTCGTTTTCAGTCTTCCACGAAAAATATGAAATATTATCTTGCTTGGAAACAGGTGAGGATTAGTGACAGGAAAGTCATCCTGCTACAAAAAACCTGCAGCAAATTCTATCTGATCCATGAAGGTGGCACATTTTGACTTTGGGCAAGTCACTTCATTTCTTGTTGCACCAGTTTTCTTGGATGCCACTGAGTGCCATCCTAATGTTGGCGCAGTTTTTGCTCTTTCTAGCTACTTGGTCAAGTGTATGAGAGCCAATAAAATGTCTTTGTCTGCTTATGGCTACAAGGTATCAGGTTATACATGCTCATGAGTAATATATATGTATACATGCATATGTTACCATTGTTTAACATCTAGTGTTCAGTACTAGCATGTGTGTGTGTGAAGATATATTGTCTAACATTCCTTTTTCCATACTGAGATGGGTTGGATGGTTTGACAGGTACTGATAAACCAGAAGACTGCTGAGCTCCAGTGTGTGCTTTGACATGGTTTCTACAGCTGAATGCCCTTCCTAATGCCAACCACATTACAGAGTGTACTGGGAGCTTTTTTCATGGCACTAATGAGATTACCAAGTACATTGATGTTCACAAATGTATTTCTATCTGTGCTGGCAGAAACGTTTGCATGCCGGGCGAAAGGCGTAGCCGTATTTCGTCTGCCGTTACATTCTGAGTTCAAATTCCGCCGAGGTCGATTTTGCCTTTCATCCTTTCGGGGTTGATAAATTAAGTACCAGTTATGCACTGGGGTCGATATAATCGGCTTAATACTTTGTCCTTGTTTGTCCCCTCTATGTTTAGCCCCTTGTGGGTAATAAAGAAATATATGTATTTATATGAATATCTATGTATGTATGTATATATATATATATATATATATATAGGTGCAGGAGTGGCTGTGTGGTAAGTAGCTTGCTTACCAACCACATGGTTCCGGATTCAGTCCCACTGCATGGCACCTTGGGCAAGTATCTTGTTCTATAGCCTTGGGCCATCCAAAGCCTTGTGAGTGGATTTGGTAGACGGAAACTGAAAGAAGCCCATCGTATATGTATATATATGTGTGTGTGTGTGTGTGTGTGTGTCTGTGCTTGTCCTCCCAACATCGCTTGACAACCGATGCTGGTGTTTTTACATCCCTGTAACGTAGCTGTTCAGCAAAAGAGACCGATAGAATAAGTACTAGGCTTACAAAAAATAAGTCCTGGGGTCGATTTGCTCAACTAAAGGCGGTACTGCAGCATGGCTGCAGTCAAATGACAGAAGCAAGTAAAAGAATATATACATATGTAGGTATGTATATGATGGAATCTCCTGTCAAAGATGATATATGAGTGTTTGGTTTTTGCAGAACAATCTGCACGCAATTTGTTTATAGTGATCAAATGTTTTATACATTAGCTCATTCCTTCCATGAAATCAACATTGCCTGTATTGGTGCACAGGCATGCCACATCAGATCTGTCTGTGTTTGTCTATTCTTTTCCTTGTTTCTGTCATTTGACTGCGGCCTTGCTGGAGCATTGCCTCAAAGGGTTTTAGTCGAGCAAATTGACCTCAGGATTTTTTTTTTTAAACCTAGTACTTATTTTATCAGTTTTTTTTTTTTTTTTTTTTTTGCTGAACTGTTAGGTTATGGAGATGTAAACACACTGACATCGGTTGTCAAGCAGTGACGGAGGGACAAACGCAGACACACACACATAGATGTATACATACATACACAACAGGCTTCTTTCAGTTTCCATCTACCAAGTCCACTCACAAGTCTTTGATTGGCCCAAAGTAGAAGACACTTGCCGAAGGTGTCACACAGTGGGACTGAACCTGGAACTATGGTTGTGAAGCAAGCTTCTTACCACAGAGCCATGCCTGTGCCTATATATATATATATGTGTGTGTGTTTATATATGGGTAATATATATAATATAACTGTATGGCTCAGTGATTTAATAGGCCACTTCTCAATTATGTGACCCCCAGGTTCAGTGTTACTTAGTCACCTTGGGCAAGTACCTGTAACCTTAGCTTTGGAAAAAGAGGACTTAAGTAGAATTGATAAAAGCCAGTCCCTAGATATTGAACCTCACAAAGGTGATGACAGCAGAATGCAGCAAATAATTTAGTTTCCATGGCAGGAATTCTTCCTCTCTTACATTCTCTGTACAAGAACCAGGTCATTAGTATTTTGGTATGACTGAGTGATTAAGCAGTTACTTCCCAACCACATGGTTTCAGGTTCAGTGTCACTGCATGGCACCCTGGCCAGGTGTCTTCTACTTTAGCTCCACACTGGCCAAAGTCCTTTGAGTGGATTTGTTAGACAGAAACTGAAAGAAGTCTTTCATGTCATCAGATTGGAACCTGGTGCAGTTCTTGTGCTTACCAGCTCCTGTTAGCATGGAAAATGGACATTAAAGGATGATGATGATAATAATGATGTGTGTATATACATATACATCCTACTTAATATGAATGTACTGTAAGAATGCCATAATTCTGTAATAATTACCTTGAGTGAAGGTGCATGGCTCAGTGGTTAGTGTCGAGCTTACGATCATGAGGTTGTGAGTTCGAATCCCAGACCAGGCTGTGTGTTGTGTTCTTGAGCAAGACACTTTATTTTACGTTACTCCGGTTCACTCAACTGTAGAAATGAGTTGTGACATCACAGGTGCCAAGCTGTATCGGCCTTTGCCATTCCCTTGGATAACACTGGTGGCGTGGAGAGGGGAGGCCGGTATGCATGGGCGACTGCTGGTCTTCCATAAACAACCTTGCCCAGACTTGTACCTGGGAGGGTAACTTTCTAGGTGCAATCCCACGGCCACTCATGACAGAAGGGGGTCTCAATTACCTTGAGAAAGCATTATGTATAGACTTATAGTGCTAAAAACAGAAATATCAATAGCAGATGAAAAATGATCAATGCTTGTGGCAGAGCTGTCAGATCATGATTTCTGCACGTTTGCTTGTCATCAGCAGCAGGTATCCACTTTCACTGAATGCTGGTTAAATTTTTGCTTCTGCTGATATATAGAAAAGCAGTGACTAATTAGGGAAAGCTTGTCTGGAGAAGAAATGCCTGACATCAAAAAAGTACAAAAGAAGATGGAAGATAGTAGCCCAAATGTTGGGTATGTAAGTTCCTGATTAAGCGGAGTAAAAAAAAATGGACAAAGTGAACAGTTCAACATAGGAATGTGGTTGGTGGGGTCAAACCCATTCCGTGTCCATTTTTTCATGTTCATCCGAAATTATAATATATTTATTTATATATGCAATATCATTCGATAAGTCCTCGACCCCATTTGTCTCGTGTATTGTCCCCTCTTTGTGGTTTGAATAAAATCAAACTTGCGGTTATATATGTATATGTATATATATATACATATATAACCCTTGTGGTTTGAATAAAATCATTGTTGCAAAGAGCTGATGGGCTGGGTAAAAATGAGTTATCAGCCTTAAGTTACTTGGTGCTAATACTGCTTCTCTCAATAATAACTAATATATATGAATGTATGTTTGAGTGATTGTATCTCTTTGTCTTGACATCATATAATTGTTGTAAATAAATGTTGTCATTTCCGATGTTCTACGAAAACAAGGTGGCAAGCTGGCAGAATCATTAGCACGCCGGGCGAAACACTTAGCGGTATTTCGTCTGCTGCTACGTTCTGAGTTCAAATTCCACCGAGGTCGACTTTGCCTTTCATCCTTTCGGGGGTTGATAAATTAAGTACCAGTTATGCACTGGGGTCGATGTAATCAACTTAATCTCTTTGTCTGTCTTTGTTTGTCCCCTCTGTGTTTAGCCCCTTGTGGGCAATAAAGAAATAAGAATCATTAGCACAGTCTTTATATTCTGAGTTCAAATTCCGCTGAGGCCAACTTTGCCTATCATACTTTCAGGATCGATAAAATAAGTACCAGTTGAGCACTGGAGTCAATATAATTGACTTCCCCCCACCCACACACCTCCCCTGAAATTGCTGGCCTTGTGCTGAAACCAATATTCTATGGAAACAAATGGACACGGGGGAAATATTTCCTTGCTTCAGTTTTTTGAATTTCTTTAATATGTAACAGATTCTTCATCTATAAGAAATAGGTCATCGGCATATAGGAGTTTCCAGCTGGTTTTAAACTCCTGCGTTTATTAATGCATATATGTGCATATAAATGTACTGCATGGCTTTCTTAATTCATTTAAGTTGCATAAACACAACTCCTAATATGCTTCAATTGATAAATTTATTTTAAAAGCATACAGGTTGGCCCAAAAGTAGGTTTACAGTTATCACGTAGGCACTTTAAATTTCTTTTAAAACATTTTGTTACATTTAAATTTCTGTCTTACAAACTGAAAAGGGAGCTTGACAAAATTAACTAAATTAGCATAGAATAATGGTTTCATATTTTTTTTATAATTAAAATCTAAATTGTTAATACACGAATGCGAAAGAGGTAGTTGAATAACTGTAAACGAGCTGGTAGAATCGTTAGCATGCTGGACGAAATGCTTAGCAGTATTTCGCCTGCGGTTACGTTCTGAGTTCAAATTCCGCCGAGGTCAACTTTGCCTTTCATCCTTTCGGGGTCGATTAAATAAGTACCAGTTACGCACTGGGGCCGATATAATCGACTTAATCTGTGTGTAGCCCCTTGTGGGTAGTAAAGAAATAGTAAACCTACTTTTGGGGCCACCCTGTACATTTGTTCAGCTTGACAAAGAGCATGAAGATGTAGAAAGAGTTGATGAAAAACAAGACTACTGCTACCATTTTACGTCAGAAGCGTTTGAAGTTTTAGTATGATTATTGCTTTACATAATTGTGTTGCTTATCCCATTGGTCTTTTTAGCCGGACTGCTTAGTTAGAGAGACATAAACAAACCAACACTAGTTGTCAAGTGGTGGTAGGGAACAAACACAAAGACATACATATTATATGACTGGCTTCCACACAGTTTCCTTCTACCACATTCATAAGGCATTGTTCAGCCTGGGGACCACAGTAGAAGATACTCAAAGTTCCACACTGTGGGACTGAACCTGAAACTGTGATTGCAAAGCAAGCTTCTTAATCATTCAGCCATGCTGGAGCACTATCTTAAAAGGTTTTTTTTAGTTGAAGAAATCAACCCCAGGACTTATTCTTTGTAAGCCTAGTACTAATTCTATTGGTCTCTTTTGCCAAACTGCTAGGTTATGGGGATGTAAACATAGCAACATAAGTTGTCAAGCGATGGTGGGAGGACAATCATACACACAAAGGCACACATGCATAAATATATACATATATTATATATATATATACATACACATGACAGGCTTCTTTCAGTTTCTGCCTACCAAATCCACTCACAAGGCTTTGGTTGACCCAAGGCTATAGTAAAAAATACATTTGCCCAAGGTGCCATGCAGTGGGACTGAACCTGGAACCATGTTGTTGGGAAGCAAAATTCTTACCACACAGCTATATCTGTGCCTACGCCCATAATTTTTTTTCTTTTTCCTACCATGTTTTACTTTACGTTTCCTGCTGAAATATCAGCTCTGAGCATCACCCTCATCAGTAGTTTATGTTTAGTGTTCCTTATATGGGTTGGAAATTTTTTTTTTTTTTTCCACCCCGGGTCACTGTTTTAAGACTGCATGCCCTTTTAGTTGGCTGTTATGATGTGCGGGGATGCAGTGTATCTATTCTAAAACAGATTCTCACAGTAAGCTGTGAGCTATACACTAAAGTTTATGGAACGTGAATGGCATGTAGTGTAAAAGACTATTGGTCTGCTTTACTTCATTTACCCGGTTTAGAAATTATTTTTTATATAATCCATTCATTTCATTTTAACTCTCTCTCTCTCTCTCTCTCTCTCTCTCTCTGTATATATATATATATATATATATATATATATATATATATCACATGATCACATGACCGACCAGACCATCAGATGTTACACATCGCTGGTCACAATGCGTTCGCATTGTTTTAGCCTTCGAATGACGCCACCCCGCTGGCTAAGCGAACTGGCCAACATAAGAAAGAGTGGTGAAAGAGTATAGCAGGGATCACCACCCCCTGCCGGAGCCTTGTGGAGCTTTTAGGTGTTTTCACTCAATAAACACACACAACGCCCGGTCTGGGAATCGAAACCGCGATCCTGCGACCGCGAGTCCGCTGCCCTAACCACTAGGCCATATATATATATATATGTGAAGGCGCAATGGCCCAGTGGTTAGGGTAGCAGACTTGTGGTCGTAGGATCACGGTTTCAATTCCCAGAACAGGTGTTGTGCGTGTTTATTGAGCGAAAACACCTAAAGCTCCACGAGGCTCCGGCAGGGGTGGTGGTGATCCCTGTTGTACTCTTTCGCCACAACTTTCTCTCACTCTTACTTCTGTTGGCCTGCTCGCTTAGCCAGCGGGGTGGCATTATTTGAAGGCTAAAACAATGCAAAGCGCATTGTGACCAGTGATGTTTAGCAACATCTGATAGCCTAGTCGGTCACATGATCATGTGATATATATATATATATATATATATATATATATATATATATATATATATAGGTTGATAAACATTAGTGTTTACAAATGGAGAAAAAAGTACTCAACACATAGTTGTTTGAATAATTGAATACTCGGAAAAGAAGCTTCAGTTCCTAATATATATATATATATACAGACAACTGTAGAAGTACTATGTTAGATGCAAGCCACTGTACCTTGCATTTGTTGCTATGGAGATCTTTGATAGGGTCACTTCCTCTGGCAGTTTCTGAATAAGCTAAGGGTAGATGAATGGCTTATGAAATCTGTACAAGCCATGTACAAAACGACAATCAGCAATGATTACAGTGGTGAATTTAGTGTGCAGGTAAGGTCCACCAGTGTTCAGTTCTCAGTCCCCATCTATTTATCATAATCCTCCCGGCCAAAAGAAAGATGGGAACTGTTATATATGGCTGACCTAATCCTTGTAGCTGAATCTGCAGTGACCTCAAGGTAAGCTTAGGGGGCCAGTCAGGCATTGCCAGTACCGCCTGACTGGCCCCCGTGCCAGTGGCACGTAAAAAGCACCCAGCTGTAGAAACTCTGCCAGATCAAGACTGGAGCCTGGTGCAGCCATCTGCCTCGCCAGCCCTCAGTCAAAATCGTCCAACCCATGCTAGCATGGAAAGTGGACGTTAAACGATGATGATCAGAGAAAAAGCCTCGTTTGATACACAGAAAAAGAATAGGTAGAAACCCCATATGTTCTATTCAGTGTAAACTATGGATGCACAAATGGTGTAGTGGAATCACAAACAGGCCGATGGAGAAGGCAGGCACCGGCAGAAGCACCGGGGAAAATAAACACTAGAGCACACAGGAAATAGATTCTCTCAAGTGTTTGGAAGGCTCGCAAGAAACAGTTGATAGCTTCTGTTATCTAAGTGGCCTAATTAGCAGTGAAGTTGGCTTCTATAAAAGTATAGTAGCCAGAGTAAGAATGGGTTGGTGGACGGTCAGGGAGCTATTATCTTCGCTGGTAACAAAGGATTTCTTTTTGAAAGTAAAACACAGATTGTATTATGCTTGTGTGTGAAAGGCAATGCTGTATGGTAGAAAGACATGGGTCTTAAATGCAGAGGACTTGTGAAGAGTGAAAAAAAACAAAAACTGATGCAAACGAGTTCCACTGGATGTGTTATATTAGTATTCATGAATAATAGAGTACAGATGAACTGAGAGAAATTTATCTTTATATTTTGATTTGTTGTATTTTCTGTGTACAGTAGACACAGGCATGGTTGTATGGTTAAGAAGTTCACTTGCCAAATACATGGTTTCACATTCAATCCCATTGTATATTGATAAAGAATACTTCTTGTATGACAATGAAGCTCATTTTCAATTATCGCATACAAATACACATGAGCACACACACACACACACACACATGCATGCATGCATGAGCACACATATAACAGATTTTGTTTACCAAATCCTTTCGCAAAACTTTGGTTGAGAAGCTAACTTCTTCACCACACAACTGTACCTATGATTCTTATATATATATATATGTGACCATGTGTGTACCGTTGTCGATTTTTTTTCCTCTGTCTTCCCTTCTCTGGATCTTTCCTTCTCCTATGTTTCCGATGAAGAGCTCCGCTCGAAACGTTAAACCCTCCTTCTTCCTTTCCTTCCTGAGCATCCAATAATACTATATTTGTTCCACGTCCTCGCGTTGTTGTGTTTTCTCTTTGTGTTTTCATGTTTGGATTAACTTTATGTATATATATATATATATATATATATATAATTATATATGTGTGTTTCCTGAGTATGATATTAATCTGCATCTAGGTATGAAGCTCCTTTTCAGGAGTTCTGGAGAGTATGAAGTCAATTATCATTATTCCCAGGTCCATTCTGACCCAGGATGGTAATACCTGACAGGGTTCTATCTATATCTATGAGTTAAATAGATTACTCAATGGTAGGGAAGGCTCCCATAATTTTGACAAAGCTGTAGGGAAACTAACTGTTCTAGGAGAAAGAATACTCTGGCATAGAACTTGCAGTTTAAATAGTACCAGTTGTCTTGCAGTGCTTGTCACTGGAACATACTATGGCGGCCAAGAGTGGCAAAAATGTTGTACAAGCTTTTGTCACTTAAATCAAGTGATGTACAAATGTCTCACTATCATTTCATTTCTTGTTCCATTTTATATTTAACTAGCACTATGACCCGGTTACGCTGGGTCATAGTGCTAGTGCATGCATATACAGCTGCGTGCATGCATATATACACGCGAGTACTGTCCAAACCTCCGACCAATCACATACAGCTAGCTGGCATTCAATTGGCGTATCAAGTTTCGGGCATTTTGATTGGGTTTTGGATAGAAAATTCACAAAAAGGTCACTTCTATTGATTTTTTAATGGCTTTGCGGGGTGACTGGGGAAATGTAAAGATGTGCGCGACCACCCTTGGACGATTTTGAAAGACCATAGAAACTTGTGGATTTGTATAAAGGACACACACACGGACATTTTGCCGTTTATATATATAGAGATAAAGTCCTTTGGTGATGAATGTGTGGTGTAAAATGTCATACCTGCTCACATATAAGGATGAAAGTAAATCAGAACAATCAAGCTGAATGTGAGATGGCTATCATCTGACAAGATGAGGCAGTCATCCAGTATGTACATATTTGTGTGTGAGTATCTCAGTATGGATGCAGGCTAAGCTGTGTGGCTTAGAAGTTCATTTTATAAGAGCATGGTTTCAGTAATGATATCTTTGCTTGGGTAAGTGCCTATAGCTTCAGAATAATCAATACCCTTGTCATTGAAATTTTATGCATGGAAACTGTACAGAAGCCTATCATCGTGTTTGTCTGTATAATGTGTGTGTGTGTGTTTTTGCATATCTTCAAGTTCCCATCACTTGGAGCAAAAATGACATGTTTGTGTCCTAAATAAACAAAAAAGTCCAACTGGTTTCTTTTTTTTTATGTGAATAAAGTGTTAAGCAGAGAGCTTGATAAAATACAAAAAAAAAAAAACAGGTTTAAAACAATATTATAGTGGTTGTGGTTAAGAAGCTTGCTTGCCAACCACATGGTTTTGAGTTAGTCCCACTGTCTGGCACCTTGGGCAAGTGGCTTCTTCTATAGCTCTGGGCTAACTAGTGCTTTGTGAGTGAATTTGTTACACAGAAACTGGAAGACCATCGTGTATGTGTGTTTGTTCCCCACCATTTGACAACCAGTGTTGGCTTCTTTAAAATTTCCCTTTTGCTGGACTTAGCAGTTCAGCGAAAGAGACTGATAGAGTAAATTCCAGACTTAAAAAAATTAGTACTCCCATCAGTTTGTTTGACTAAACCTTTCAAGACTGTGCCAGTCATGGACGCTGTCCAATGACTAAAACAGGTAAAAGATACAAATACAGCCTAAAATGAAGAATTGCTCAAAAATAAGGTCAAGCTACATTTATTGTAATAAGCGTATTCATATTCTCTTTCATCTCCAAATATGAGCATGTTTCTCATTGCCAAGTGTTTGTAAAGATTTATGAGCACATGTGGAATACTGGTGAGTCATAAGAAGATTTTTAATGTTTATATGCACACTTGCGTTAAAACTAAGCAATACATGGAAATAGTTGCAAGGTGGATAACACGGATATGTTCATTTTGTGTGTAAAGTAATTCACTGGAATTAAGTCATTACCATTCAGTTACTCTGTTTAATGTATCATCATCATCATCTTCGTTTAGCGTCCGCTTTCCATGCTAGCATGGGTTGGACGGTTCAACTGGGGTCTGGGAAGCCAGATGGCTGCACCAGGCCCAGTCTGATCTGGCAATGTTTCTACGGCTGGATGCCCTTTCTAATGCCAACCACTCCCTGAGTGTAGTGGGTACTTTTTACGTGTCACCAGCACAGGTGCCAGACGAGGCTGACAAACGGCCACGATCGGATGGTGCTTTTTATGTGCCACCGGCACGGAGGCCAGGCGAGGCTGACAAACGGCCACGATCGGATGGTGCTTTTTATGTGCCACCAGCACGGGGGCCAGGCGAGGCTGGCAACAGCCACGATCGGATGGTGCTTTTTATGTGCCACCGGCACGGAGGCCAATGCTTATTTATTCACATTGTTTTGAATTAACCATGCGTTATCTCATAGCTCCGAAATTTCAATGACGTGATTGTTTAATTTTAGAATGACATTGTAGAGTTGGTGTGAGAGGCAAGATATGGAAAGTTTGAACATAAAACAGGTGCAATATTTGAGCAGATTATTATGCCCAGTTTCAATGCTAAAGGATTTAAAGAAAAGGGATTTGGTTTGCAAGATTCTTTATATGAGTTTGTGTGTTGAAGCATATTCTGTTGTGTCTGGGGAGAGTAATTTTCTTTTTGTGCCTTATAATGTAACACACTCACCAGTAAAATCTCCACTTATTTCTTATTTTTATTTTCCTAAAATTTCTTTGTGTCTTGCAACCTTTTCAATAAGACTATTGAAAAGGTTGCAAGACGCAACGAAAATTTTAGGAAAATAAAAATAAGAAATAAGTGGGAATTTTATAGTGAGTGTGTTAGATTATAAGGCACAAAAAGAAAATTACTCTCCCCAGACACAACAGAAACGGGATATACTGTCTAGAAATGAGCCGTAGAAATTAATAGCTTCTTCAATACCTTGCAGTTGTAACATAAAGATTTTTCTTGTACAAAGTATTTTGCAGAAAGCTTGATAAAAATGGGGGGAAATGTTTAGAGCAATAATTTGATAATTATATAAGTAGCTAAAATAAAAAGAAACTTGGAAATATAATCTTAGTGTATTCATTGAAATATTTACATATGAATTCATAATATTTTGGCACCTCATCATCAAAATAGCAGAAAATTCTAAGATAATTTTACTGTTTATATACACTCTGTTATGTGTGTGTACATATCATCATTATAGTGTAACGTCCGCTTTCCATGCCAGCATGGGTTGGACGATTTGACTGAGGTCTGGCAAACCAGATGGCTGGCAGAGTTTCTACAGCTGGATGCCCTTCCTAATGCCAACCACTCCGAGAGTGTAGTGGGTGCTTTTACGTGCCACCGGCACGAGGGCCAGTCAGGCGGTACTGGCAACGGCCATGCTCAAGTGGTGCTTTTTATGTGCCACCTGCACAGGAGCCAGTCCAGCGGCACTTGTAACAACCTCGCTCGAATGTTTTTTCACATTCCACCAGCACAAGTGCTATATGTGTATATCTATCTACTTACCTACCCCCCCCCCCACACACACACACACACACAGACATAACAGTACACAGCTCAGTGGTTAGTGTCGGGCTTACAGTCATGCAGTTGTGTTCTTGAGCAAGGTACTCAATTTCACATTGCTCAGCTGTAGAAATATGTTGTGACTTCAATGATGCCAAGCTGTATCAGCCTTTGCCCTTTCCCTTGAACGGCATCAATGGCATGAAGAAGGGAGACTGGTATGCATGGATGACCGCTGGTCTTTCACAAATAACCTTGTCTGGACTTGTGCCTTGGAGGGGAACTTTCTTGGTGCAATCCCATGGTCATTCATGATCGGAGGTGGTTTTTACTCTTTATGTAGGCACAGGCATACATGTGAGGTAAGAGGTTTGTTACTCAATCACATGGTTCCAGGTTCACTCCCACTGCATGGCACTTTGGGCATTTTCAACTATAGCCCTGGGCTATAGTAGACTGAATTTGGTTGACAGAAACTGAAAGAAGCCCATCATATATATATATATGTGTGTGTGTGTGATGATGATAATATATATATATATATATACATATATATATATATATACATATATATATATATTATATATATATATATATACATATATATATAGGCGGTGCCCCAGCATGGCCACAGCTCATGAGCTGAAACTAGATAAAATAAAATAAAAAATCTGTGCAGGTGGCACGTAAAAAAATCACCCACTACACTCGCGGAGTGGTTGGCGTTAGGAAGGGCATCCAGCCGTAGAAACACTGCCAGATCTGACTGGGCCTGACGAAGCCTTCCAGCTTCACAGACCCTAGTTGACCCGTCCAACCCATGCTAGCATGGAAAGCGGACGCTAAACGATGATGATATATATATACTTTTAGGATTTATAGATCCTAAAATTGCAGAACAATTCATTACTGGGCGGTTTAACTTAAAGGTAAAGCACTTGACGTGTAATCACAGGGATGTGAGTGCAAGTCTCATGGCTGGCTGGCCGGTAACGATTTTATTCTGCAATATATGGATAGTTTATCCTGTTCATGCTATTGTATTAGTATTATCATGTGTTTGAGAAAAAATTATTTCTGTATCTTTCAATACATCTCAATGCTTCTACAGCAAACTTTGTTTACTTTTATCATAAGTTGAATTTCTTTGATTAAAATTTATTTAGTAAAACCTTTTTTTATTATATGAAAACTTTCCAGTGAAGTGTAATTATCTTATTTTTTTGTGTAAAATTCATGTTATGAAAACATAATTTTGTATCTTTATTTTCATACATATAGGGTATATAATAGATATTTATCTCTTGTTTTATTGAAATGGTTGTGTGGTACAAAGTTTGCTTCCCAACCACATGGTTCCAGGTTCAGTCGCACTCTAAGACACCTTGGGCAGGTGTCTTCTGCTATGGTCCTGGGCCAACCAAAGCCTTGTGAATGGATTTGGTATGTGGAAATTAAAAGAAGTCAAGCGGTGGTAGGACATACACATATACACACATACAATGGTATGTGTGTATATGTGTGTGTCCCACCACTGCTTGACAACTATTTATGTCTCCATAACTTAGCTGTTCAGCATAAGGGGCTGATAAAATAAGTAACTTGGCTTTAAAAACAAAGAGTGAGTGTGGGGTCAATTCTGTTCAACTAAAACCCTTCAAGGTGGTGCCCCAGCATGGCCACAACCCAATCACAGAATCAAGTA
Source organism: Octopus sinensis (assembly GCF_006345805.1). NCBI lineage: Eukaryota > Metazoa > Mollusca > Cephalopoda > Octopoda > Octopodidae > Octopus > Octopus sinensis. The sequence continues at coordinate 39,218,122 of NC_043014.1, forward strand.
AAAAATAGGTGGCACGTAAAAAGCACCCACTACACTCTCGGGGTGGTTAGCGTTAGGAAGGGCATCCAGCTGTAGAAACTCTGCCAGATCAAGACTGGAGCCTGGTGCAGCCATCTGGTTGCCAGCCCTCAGTCAAAATCGTCCAACCCATGCTAGCATGGAAAACGGACGTTAAATGATGATGATGATATATATATATATATATATATATATAAATTTAGTACATATTTTTCTTTTACACACACACACACACACACTCACATACAAACAGTTTGACCTGCTACACAAATATAAGTGTGTGTGTGTGTATTTACATATGCATGTGTCTTTATGTAAATCTGTGTGCGTGTGTATTTGTTCTTTGCATACATACTTATATGCTGCTAGGCATCAGTTAAAAGAATCAGACATCAAATTTAATATTCAGTCCACATAGCATTCTATTCTTAACTCTGCTTTTGTATTGCAAACATGTGATTTTTAGTTTTGATTTTCATTTGGAATCAGTCTTTTGAAATAAATAAATCTCTTTAATAATGAATGCATAGATTTTTGTATCTTCTTGTCTGCTGTTTTCCACTTTTGTGTCCCTTTCTTAAGTTTCCGTGGGATTTGGCTACAAATGTTTTGATGTTAGTTGTATGAGACTACCTCTCTGCTATTTCATCTCTCTCTCTCTCTCTCTCTCTCTCTCTCTCTCTCTCTCTCTCTCTCTCTCTCTCTCTCTCTCCCCCCCCCCTTGCATGTATACACAACTGCCTAAAAATAAGCGAGACTTGCACATGGCTGTTTGGCCTGCTCAGAATAGCCAAATTTTTAAAATCTTACCCTCTGGGCTCAACAAAAGACGGATACATTAGATCATGTTTTTCACTCTACACTACTTTTTTTTCGATGGTGTGGTCATTTTGGGAATGCTCTTTGATCATAATTTTGCTCATTCAGAACTGAGCCGGGGCTGAAAAAACAGCACAGTCTTGTACAATTCACAGTTATTCACGTGCATGCACGTGCATACACGTGAGTAATACGCATATGCTCAAATGTTGTTCGTGCAAACCACGTTCTCCCTCTCCCTCCATTTTACAAATATATAATATATATATATAGATTTATTATTATTATTATTATTATTATTATTATTATTATCCTACATTCATGAGGAAGAAGGAGATTTATGAGACTCTTCATAGCATCAACACATACACACATGTACACATGCATACACACACACACACACACACACACACACACACTTGTACATATACACACTTTATCATCTTTGTCAGGAAAGCAAACCACACACACACATACGCACGTTTATTTCTTGTCATACGTGCACCCAATTACAAAAAGGGAAAGCAGGGGGGGAAAAAAAAATCAATAACATTGAACAAAGGATCTTTCACACATGCAGTGTGACATATTCAAACTTGGCTTGTTTCTTATTTTACATTCCCAGTTTTGTTGTTCTAGCTTTTGTTTTTCTTACCGTTGTAAAAATTCATTTATTTATTATTTTAGTATAGAGATTATGGAGATTGTTGTTTCAGACATAAATATGTGTGCATGCATATGTATGTGTGTGTATGTATATATATGTATAATTTTCACTATTGCTACAGTTTATGGTTGTGTAAGGGACACAGTCTGGGAACCCCAGTAAAAAGGTCATGAGCACTGCCTTTTGTCCTAAACTATATGTACATATATGAGTGTGTGGTGTGTGTGTGTGTGTGTATACATATATATATATATAGAGGAGAGAGAGAGAGAGAGAGAGAGAGGTCGACTTTGCCTTTCATCCTTTCGGGGTCGATAAATTTAGTACCAGTTACGCACTGGGTTTGATATAATCGACTTAATCCATTTGTCTGTCCTTGTTTGTCCCCTCTATGTTTAGCACCTTGTGGGTAGTAAAGAAATATATATATATATATATATATATATATATATATATATATATAGAGAGAGAGAGAGAGGAGAGAGAGAGAGAGATAGGTAGATAGATGTAAATGTGTGTGTGTATATATATATATAGAGAGAGAGAGAAATGTGTGTGTGTGTATGTATGTATGTATGTATGTATAGATATAAATATGTGTGTGTACATATAGGTAGATATAAATATGTGTGTGCATATATATACATATACACACACACACACACACACGCACACATACATTCATACATATGTACACTAGCAATGCATCCTGGCGTTGCCTGGGTATTATGTCCCACAGCCACATTGTATTATTTCTTCCTTTCTTATGGCCACAATCAGCACAGCGTAATAGAAGTAATTGCTTGTTTGAAAGTGAAGGTGGGGTGGGTACAAGTTGCATGGGTTTGCATGAAAGTGCTTTCTGTTCTTAAGAAGGATCACAAACTATGTATTGTTTCATTGTATAAAACGGGGTTAATACGATTTTGCCCAGAAATCACATTTTCAAAATTTTTATTTCCCACTGTCTCCACTGCAATTTCTTAAATTGTAACTTTTTTCAAATTTTTTTCTTTTTATCCACAGAAAAATACAGAGATTACAAGTGGGATTTTTTTTTTTTTTTTTTCTAAGTTTAATTTTTCTTAAAGAAACATTCAATAATCCCCACCCATCACCTACCTGCTTTCAAAAAGCTTAAACTTCCCACTGTTTCACTTTTGCGTAGAATTGTATTGAAATAGTAGATGTAAAAAAAAACCACATCACCACCAGAAAACCTGACATGCTAGAAACAACAGGTAAACAACATTGTTTCTGAAGAAACTTCCCCACTTTCCAAAAAGCTAAAAGTGAAACATTGGGAATTTGTAGCTTTTTGAAAGTAGTGAGGCAGTATAGGTGGATGTTTGGGAAGGAGATTTTAGTGTTTCTTTAAGAAAAAATTACCAATAAAAAATTTGGAGAAAAGTAAAAAAAATGAAGAAATTGGGGTGGGGGAGGAGAAAATTAAAATATTGAGAATGCGTTTTTTGGGCGAAATCTTAATTTCCTGCATCGAAAACATAGGAATTGGAAGAAATTTAAGGAAAAAAAAATAAGGAAGGGGTGCAAATGTCATCTCAGACATGCTAGAAATAACGGGTAAAGGACAGGATTTCTGGCAAAACTTCCTTTAAGTTTATATTGAAGATCAGGTTTTAAAATATGCTCCATCACAAACACAAATTACAGAATAGAAAAAGGTCTTTTCAATTCGATTTGAGCTGTAATTTTGTGCATGCACACAGCGAGAAATAACAAAGTTTATACAGTTTTACCTAGTGTGTGTGTGTGTGTGTGCCAAAGGAAATTATTTTATGGCATTCTTTTGTTTAAAGCAGCAAAATTGTCAACTCAGTCATATGGTTGATCATATGGGATCATATGATTATTCATTAATTTCCATAAATGTTTTTGTATTTCTTTATGCTTTGAAGACAGAAGAAATTGAAAGAGGGGAAAAAGTAAAAAGGCGACATTTGCGTTGAAGTGAGAGCAGAAAGTGAAAAATGTATGCACGTGCATGCGTGGGAGAGTGAATGAAGGTGTGTGTTGTCATGTATGTGTAAGTGATACTCAATTGCTCACTCTCTCTCTCTATCACACACACACACACATCTTTCGTATACACTTACATAAATACACGCATACATCATTTTTGTATGGATGTGTACATGTGCTTGTGAGAGAGAGAGTGACTGACTGTATTTCCTCAGAGAAATGGATGTCTTTTAATGAGTGACTAATTCAGATAAGCATTACTTTCATTATTCATACATCATCACTCTCATAATGCAAGTTGAGAGTGGAGAGGTTGGTATTAAAAAGGGCATCCGGCTGCCAGATCAGATTGGTGTCTGCTGCAGCCGCCTGGCTTCCCAGACCCCAGTTGAACTGTCCAACCCATGCCAGCATGAAAAACGGATGTTAAAGGAGGAGGAGGAGAATGATAGTTAAAATTTATAGAAAGCCAAAAGACAAAGACAGGTGTATGAATAACAAGCAAGTGTATAAGTTTGACGCTTGGGGAAAATGAAAAAGTCTTTTACGTTTCAAGCCTATGCTCTTCAACAGAAAGGAATAAGAGAAAATAAAAGAGAGAGAGAAGGAAAAAAAACTTATAGATTTCAGCAGTCCAACATGTGTGTGTGTGTATATAACTATATATGTATGTATATACTGTTTTAGCTCATTTGTTCTTTGTTTAATTTTCCCTGAGAGAATATTTAGTAGAATGTACGTAACCCACTTTCTTATGTGATGCAGCAGCAATTAGTTCACGATAGCAGTAGGTTTAAATTCACTTATCTGTTGTTGTTGGTGGTGGTGGTGGTGGTGGTGGTGGTGGCAGCGGCTGTGTGTGTGTGTGTGTGACCATCATTTAGTTCTCCAAGGAGGCATGTGTTAGATGGGTTTTCTGAAGCAGCCCTTCATGGATGGTATACCATAATGTAAAACACACACACACACACATATATATATATATATACACACATGCATGCATACACCCATACACAATAAATATAGACAGTAGTTTGCAGTGTGACTGGGGTGTTAGCAGTGTAGGTGTTTATAACACCCTAGTCACATTTAGTGACAATATTATATATATATATATATATATATATATATTGCCAAGATGGGGGGAAAATGTGAAAACAAACCTACACCAGTTCTCAAGTGTTGATGGAGGACAAACAACACATACACACGTACAATGGGCTTCTTTTAGTTTCCATCTACCAAATCCACTCATAAGGCTTTGGTTGACCTATGCTATAATAGGAGACACTTATCCAAGGTGTCATGCAGTGGGATTATAAAAATATAATAGGATTTTTATAACATTGATTTGTTAGAAGGGGCTATCCGAGTAAAAAAGGAACCAAACAGTTCCATGAGTAAAAAGTGATTGAGAAACACTGCTGTAAATTTTTCTTTTTATATTCTTATTTCTTTTACATAATTTTGCTGAATGCTAATATCTGGTCATTACAAAATATTTATTATAAAGTTTACAAAATAACATATTTCATGTATTAAGGTTTGATTTTATTTTCAGTCAAGATTTAAACTTAGAAATATTGAATTTCTAAATGTCTCAGAGAGACATAAGCGGTGGTGGAGCGATATAGTGGTTGTATACTGTCAACGCAATGTGACAGTCCCATAAGGGAATTACACCACCACCATTTAGCCCTAGGAAACATAGACGTTTCCTGTCGGCTTTGACACATTTTCTGTGTCCGTATATTTGCAAAGGGGAGGCAATCACCCCCACCAGCTGGGACTAGCACCTGAAGACATATGTTTCTGAGTGTATTGCTCGTCATCAGTCCAGGGTAATCAGTCTCGCTCGCTGAGATGACTGCAACCTCTCTGCAAATATATCCTATTTTCATTAAATTTTATTTACTGATCACCAAAATTAGAAATATTGAATTTCTAAATGTCTCAGAGAGACATGAGCGGTGGTGGAGCGATATAGTGATTGTATACTGTCAACTCAATGTGACAGTCCCATAAGGGAATTACACCACCACTATTTAGCCCAAGATTTAAACGGTAAATGTAAATCTGCTTAACCCTGTAGCATTTAGACCAACCATATCTGGCTAAAATATTCTACATGTTCTATGTTCGAATCAGCAATATTTGGCCTCTCATACCTACCCTACAATGTTATTCTAAAAATAAACAATCACATCATCAAATTCTAGAGGGAACTAAGTAATGCATGATTAATTTAAAATAATGTGTGTAGGCTTGAAAGAAATGAAGCTAGTATGCTTCACTGGGTTTGCAATGACAGTGTGCGTGTATAACAGTGTAAGCATCTTGAGAGAAAAGTTGGGGATAAGAGGCACCAGATGCAGTGTGCAAGTGAGACAACTGCATTGGTGTGGCCATGTGATACCTGTGTGGTAAGTATCTTGCTTACCAACCACATGGTTCCGGGTTCAGTCCCACTGCGTGGCACCTTGGGCAAGTGTCTTCTATAGCCTCAGGCCAACCAAAGCCTTGTGAGCGGATTTGGTAGACGGAAACTGAAAGAAGCCTGTCATATATATGTATATGTATGTCTGTGTTTGTCCCTCTCAACATCGCTTGACAACCGATGCTGGTGTGTTTACGTCCCTGTAATTTAGTGGTTCAGCAAAAGAGACCGATAGAATAAGTACTAGGCTTAGAAAGAATAAGTCCTGGGGTCGATTTCCTTGACTAAAGGTGGTGCTCCAGCATGACTGAAACAAGTAAAATAATATGGACAAGGACAGCAGTGTAAAGAAGTGTTGATCTCTAACTGTGGAGGGGTAAGCCTAGGAAGACATGGGACGAGGTGGTGAAGCATGATCAAGATCTTTGGTGATATGCTGTACTTGAGAAGACCTGTCAGGCCAAGTGAAATCATAGTCACAGCCAATGCTGGTGTCACGTAACTAGCACCCATACCAGTGGCATGTAAAAAGTATCTATTACTTTCTTGGAGTGGTTGGCATTAGGAAGGGCAATCAGCTGTGGAAACCATGCCAAATCAGATTGGAACTTTGTGTAACTCTCCAGCTTACCAGTTTCAGTCAAACCATCTAACCCATACCAGCATGGAAAGCAGATGTTAAATGATGGTGATGACAATGAAAGTGAGTAAATAGGCATTACATTTGACAGAGTAATCTGAATGCTAAAGAGCTAAACTTCTTTATAAATCTTTGGCTTTTGGTTTTATCATCATCATCACTTAATGACCGTTTTCCATGCTGGCATGGGGTTGGATGGTTTGACTGAAAACCGGTAAGCCAGGGAGCTGCACTAGGCTCCGATCTGATTTGGCAAGATTTCTACAGCTAGTTGTCCTTCCTAACGCCAACCCCTCTAAGAGTGTTGTCAAAATCTCTCGTGGAAGCATCATCCAACCAAAATGCAAATATATGGGAAACTACCACTTGTGTCATCTCTTGTGAAGGGTTGGAGAGTCCAGTTTGCTGGACATTGTTGTAGAGCTGAAAACGAGGCAATTTCTACTCTTCTCCTCTGGAAGCCATCTGCTCACAATACCAGAGGGCGCACACTCTCCTACCCTGATGTAATCTCCAGGGATACAGGCTTCCAGCAACAGGATCTCCGTAATGCTATGATGGACCGTGAAGTCTGGCGTAGCATGGTAAATTCCATTGTCTCAACCACGGTCGAACAATGATGATGATGTTGTATTTGTATGTGCCATTGACCTGACATCGACCACAACTATGGTGTCACTGCCTCCATGAGACTCAGTGCTCGAAGGGTACTTTTTATGTGCCACCGGCACGAGTGCCAGTTGGCACTGGCATTGGCCACGACTATGATTTATCCCTCTCTCTCTCTTTCGGAGAGGCACTGAGCAGCTATACGCACACATACACACACGGCAGTAACTTCCACCTACCGAATTCAATCACAAAGCTCTGGTGGGACTGAACCCGAAACCATGTAGCTAGGAAGCAAGCTCCCTAACCACACAGCCATGCCCGCATGTAAAATAAGAAACCAGCTAATCAACCATAATTTTTGTGTGTTCATTTTTAACATATGTTCAAGCAAACTGTTCTTTTTCACTCAGAATATTTTGAACACCTTTTAAATTTTAAATATTCTATTTAAAATTCATCCCAATGTAGATAACTTCAACAAATGAAAGAGAAGTAAAATTTCTTGACATGTATTAGTTGTGGTAGGTCAGGTGTGTGTGCACGTGTGTACATGCACAGTTTCCATTGATGAAATCTTAGGTTTAGTCACAGAACAATGGACCATTGGAAACTATTGATATCTTTGTATATTACTAATAATATACGTGTGGCCTGAGTCATTCACTCGATAGGACATGCTAATACTAGTTCAGCTTCACATTTAAAATTTACTTTTGTATGCTAGGAAAATATGAAAACATTTTTCTTTTATTCTTGGTGGTGGGTGATGGGTGTGTTGCTATTTTGTACTTTAAACTTCAGTAACTAAAATTAGAATAATAATAAATTGCAAGACATAAAGAAAAATTGAATACAGCAAAAATTGTTACTATTTTACAACTATGCATATCATCATCATCCTAATCATATGCCCATGTTCTGTACTGGCATGGGTTGGACAATTTGACAGCATCCAATGGGTCCAAGGACTGCGTTGTGCTCCAGTTCATTGTGTGTATGCATGCACACGTATAATATTTATATACATGATAGGCTTCCGTACATTTTCTGTCTTCCAAAATCCACTCAGGAGGCTTTGACCTTTGACCAGCCTAGGGTTGTCATAGAAGACACCCAACCTGCTATGTGGTTGTAAGGCAAACTTCTCAACCACACAACCTCACTAGCACCTATGTATAAAAATGACGGGGTGATCTTCAGCTAAATGCTGCAACAACTACAGTCTGTATGGGATGTGCTGGTGAAGTGCTGGGTTGAAATATGTAGGGGGTGTTGATAAACTACAGTTTTGTGTAACTTATGCTTATCCATCATCTGCAAATGAGTATGGCCTGGTTGTTTGTACCATGCTTTCACGAGTGGTTTGTTGGTGCCTTGAAGTTGCTAACAGATAATGATGCCGTCTTGGCCATTATACTCTTGACCTTGACCTGACAGAGTACTGAGGATGTGTCAGCAGGAGAAGAGATAGTTGTGCACCAACAGTCACCTGGTATTCTTTTTCAGTTTAGTAGACTGGAATAGTGTGAAGTGAAGTGCCTTGCTCAAGAACACAATGTGCTACTCAGTTCTAGAATTGAACCAATGACCTCGCACCTGGCAGCCTAACACCTTTAACTACTAGACTATGTTCTTTCATTTATGCCTATAGTTAGTCGCCATTACCCTGTAAGGAGCATAAGGCCAGTTTCCTGATTTATCTTGCATATATATTTCCTCCCTGGATGAGAGGCTGGTCCATTGCAGGAATATTCATTTTTACCAGCTGAGTGGACTGGAGCAATGTAAAATTACGTGTTTTGTTAAGAAAACAATGCATCACCTGACCCAGGAATCAAATCCGCAATCTTACTATCATGAGCCCAACACCCTAACCATTAAGCCAGGTGCCTCCACAATTGGCATCTATGCCTATAGGGGAATAAAATTATGATGAATGTTGGCTTCTTAATTATCTGATCCTGAAAAGGGGCTTCTGTTCATATTTGATATCAGGAATTAAAACCTGAAATCTACAGCAGAAAATAATCTTTTAAATGAGCTGTTTATTGATTGTGACCTTGAAGGATGTATAAATGCACGATGATAACCTTGCTTTGTGTGTTGCTAAAGATATATGATAATTTAGTACTTACGCCTCACTCATCGTTACATATCATTACCTCTATTTGGTCTGTTTGACTTTTTGGCACCAGTCCAAACCATACATGTTTGATAGTTTATATTGTTTTCCTTTTCTTTTTAATATATACAACTAGCAATGGTATTTAGACATTCTGATAGCTCTATCTCATATTTAGTTTGAGGGAGGCTATTTAGAAAACTTAGTTTTAGACACAAATATCAGACTGATATTTCTGTCTGAAACAAAGAATTTTCTAAATAACTTGTCCTCGTACTAAATACTTATGCTATTATTATCATTGATTAACAGACTGAAGTGACAATAAGTAGAATGATTAACAAAATGCTAAACAGTATTTAGTTACATTACTTAAATTCTGAGTTCAGTTCCTAGTGAGGTCAGTGTAACTTTTCATTCTTGAGAGAAGGAGTACAGGTCAGGTCAGGTGTTCAAGTGATCTCTAAGGGCTCTGGACTGTGTCCAAGTCTCGCAGTTGTAGAGCAAGATGGGAAGAACCAGAGATCTGAAGACCTGCACCTGTGTCCTCATGCAAATTATGAGAACCAGTTCAGCATCCAGATTAAAGGCCTTGTGAGTATGTGTTTTGGCTTTTTGTGCTCCAAGGTGAAACTTAGTTTTTTTGTCCTTTCTGACCCATTAAAGTACCAGACCAGGACATTGGACCTTGTAGTAGACTATAAAAAAAAAAAAAGAATAGCATAGACCTTAAGAAAGAGTTTACATCATTCTTCTTAATCCTTTAACTCCACTTGAGCGCCAACAAGAGATCTTCATCTATCTCAATGTTTGGTAATGGGTTACAGCTTCCTTTTGACTTTCACTATGTTGCTTCATATGCAGTCTCTGAAAACTACCTCCCCTTAACAGAATTAGTTTTCATCTGTCCTCTCATTGGTGTTTCAGTAACAGCGTAGAAAAGATAGTACAGGGCTGCTAACTCTGTGCCCATCACCCTCCTTTCTCAACCAGGCTAGGGACTGCCTATGGCAAAATTATTTGCGTCATTGTTACAGGCAATTTAAGCTGAGGTCACAAAGTACTCAAAAGAGCTATGGTGCTGGTGGCAGCACTGGATTCAATTTATGCAACTATAACACTCCTCACAAATTTGTGTCTTTGTGCCTCTATTAAAATTCATTTATTATCATTCCAGGGGAGTGGCAGGAAGGGTGAAATGCTCAGTTAAATACCTTACGAGTTGCTCAAACATTTTTTGCAAATTAGCACCAATGGTTCGAATGAGTTTGTCATATGTACACCTTGATACCATGTCATCCCATCTCACTTGTGAGGCCTAATCTGTGAAGACCTGATCTAACTTAACTTGTCTCAATATCTAACATTGTAAACACTTTTCTATACTATTAACATACAGAAAAAAGAAGATAGGAGAGCAGTGACAAATCATTACACTGTTGGCTACTCCTCAGAGAATCCTCGCTTCCTTTCCCAACCAGTAGCACAAATCAGCTGCTTTATAAAGCAATCACAAATTAGGATAGCTTAATTTATATATTTTGGTAGCTTGACCCTTTAGCATTTAAACCGTACACACATAACCTGCAATGTCATTCTAAAATTAAACAGTTTCGTCACTGAAATCTTGAAGCTACAAAATAATGCACGAATAATTAAAGACAATGTGAATAAATAAGCATAACAACCTGCAGATTCATTTCTCATGTTGTACCATGTTCCTACATAGCCGAAGACCACAGTGGACACTTCAATAAGCAGTGATGAGTCATGGTATGCAGTGTGTTCGTCTGTACATGTTGCACCCTTTCCAGTGTCCATTCCATTATTTTTTCTCCCAGCAGATTCTCTTGATAGCTACAGGGGAGGTGGGTTCAGTGAACTTGATCAGTACATAATAATTGCTGTACCTCTACCAGTTATTAGTGAATTGGTGATGTGCGCGATTGATTAATACAGCCTTTTCTATATGTATGGGTTTTGTGTTTGTTGGGGTCAAGTGAGAGATATGATGTTATTAGTATACTATTGTTGTAGTTTTCTGGAATTTTTGGAGAAGATTTTCATGAAGTGACGGGAATTGTGGGATATTGAAATGAGACTGCCCCACTTTGTCCTGGTGGTCTGTGTATGATAATACATCACACAGTTTTGTGTATTTTGTAGTTTACTGTGGTTTTATGGAGAAATCGAGGATCTGTGCATTTTGTCTATGGTGGATCTAATGTATTATTCACTTAAGCCCCTCACTCCCTGAGGAGCAAAGGGCATCAATGGTTTTTCTCTACTGGTATCGATTCTGGACTGTTTTCCTCTCACAGGTTTCGGGTTTTGAATTGTCATTGATACTTCTGAGTGAGATAGGAAGAAGACAGACTTAAACAAAACCTTGTGAGAACAGACAAATCCTTTGGGATGAGGTGGTCTATATTAGTCTGGCCACTATCCTTTGGCCTGTCCTGCATAAGTCTCTACCAGGGCTTGTGCTCTGCTGACACATTGCAGAATCATTGAGGCATATAAGCCACAGCAAGGATTGGACCTTGTAGCAGATCTAATCTATTGTTTATACATTATTGTTATTTATTTTTTGTGGTTTTAGGCAGTTTTATTTGGCTCTCTTTACTGTTTTCTATGAAAGGTGCTGAAAAGTTCCTGGTTTTAAGGGTATTGCGAAAGACCTGGTTGGAGGCCCAACTGAGTTCTTTTATGGGGCTTGGAAAATCTGAAGGACCATTGCAATAACTGTGAATATGAGAAGAGAATATGTTGAATCAAAGCTTAATTAACTGATCCTCCTGTATTTTCTTTTACCCAAAGCAAGGAACTTTTCAGCACCCCCTCATGCATGTTGTGAATGCTGTGGGGTTGTATGTGATTTATAGTATTTTTGCTTTCTCTGTATGTGTACGTATGTAGTGTGAGGTTGTTGACTGTATTTGATATTCACTGGTATTACTGTGAAAAGGAAGACTGGATTCAGATCCAGGATTTTATGTGATACTGTGTTTTGAGTTGTGGAAAGGTCATGAAGGTACAGATTAGAAAGAGTGGGTGAGAAAATGGGTTTGTGTGGTGATCCATTTGAAGCATGATATATGGTCAAAGCAGAAGGATACTTTTTCTACATCTTTCTGAATTCAAATCTCACTCATCAGTTCGAACTTTTATCCGGCAGGGTCTATAAATTACATGAAAAAAACCCATCTAGATCCTTTAACTCCATATGGAGTATAGAGCATCAACAAGATATTGTCATCTATCTTGATCATTGGCAATGGATTGCATTGTTCTCCATTGTAGCTGCCTGTCAGTGCTTCAGTTTCTGTGAACCTTCTCTTGTTGTCTTTGGTCTGCTGTGCTTGATTCTCCCTTAAGTTGTCCATTCAAGGTCTTACCTTATAATCATCATCAACATTATCATTTAATGTCTGCTTTCCATGCTGGCATATGTTGGACAGTTTGACATGGAGCTGGCTATCAAAGCTGTCCCAGACTCCAATTGACATGGTTTCTATGGTTGGATGCCCTTCTTAACACCAATCACTTAACAGAGTGTACTGGGTGCTTTTTACATGTCACTGGCACAGGTGCGTCTACGCAACACTGACAGTGATGCATTAACGCAGTACTGGCATGAGTGCTTTTTGAGTGGCACCAGCACTCGAAAGGACAAGCCTGTTTGTGTAGAAGACAGCAATTTTGCTTAGCTTGACACATCTCCCGGTCCCTTGTCATTTCCTCAGTAAGGACCAGTGTCCAAAGATCCTTTCTCACCCCATCCCACGTCTTCCTGGGTCTACCCCTTCTACAGGTACCCTCCACAATTAGAGCTTGGCACTTCTTTATGCAGCTGTCCTCATTCATACACATCACATGACCAAACCAGCACAGTCTTCTCTCTTGTACACAACATCTGGTACCGTTTATACCTAGTTTTCCTCTTAAATCATTTACGCTCTGTCATGCATGCACTCTGACATTACTCACTCAGTGGAGCATGTTGGAATTAAATTTCTGTAGGGTGTGTCCCATCCAATGCCATTTGTTCCTTTTCATCTGGATGTCAGTAGGTTTCTGATTTGTCTGTTCTCAAAGGTTTTAAGTCTGTCTTCTTCCTATCTCACTCAGAGGATGTTCCAGAGACAGAGACATCTATTCACAAACATTTAGAGTTTGTATGAAAAAAGCACAACGACTGTTGATTCTCTACAAATTATTGGCCTTGCGTCCAGTGAAAAGAACTCGATAATATTTTATTAGATGCCAGTAGTTATGTAATTAGTATATTCCGTAGTCTATAATGTGTGAAGAGGCAAAAATGACCAACTAGATTACGTATTGAGCTATCAGTTAGTGATTTATTTCCTGTTTAGTTAATCTAGACAGTTCACTGAATCTGTGAGAAGGTCATAGAAATTTCTACATACTTTAGGTCAATTAGTTACTGTGAATCAACAGATTTTCCAGTCTCTCATCTAGCTTTATGGAATCCTGTAGTTTGCAAAAAGATTTAAGTATGCAAGTGTCTGGTGTTTTTTTGTTTTTTTTTCTTTTTCTCTTCACAGTGTTTCTGTAAAATGCTCATTATTAAAGCTTCTTAAGCCCCCCCCCTCCCAATATTTTATCCGATAAATCTAAATATGTTGTATTGTATTTTGTGTATTGAAATCAGTTTTCCAGTGTTATTTAGGCTTACAGAAAGAAATTGCTTTTTTCATATATCTTCATCACTGGATTTAATTATTGTTATTCAGCATTTGGTTAGCATTGATCCACCTCATCTTTTTGTGTATCTGGGACTTCATTGTTCAGTATGTCCTTCCTTTTTTTTTTTTTTTTTTATGGTAGTTGGTTGTGATTTAACGGAAATTTGGTTGCTATTTCTAGCTGGCCAAATGACCTCATAGAGGTTCCCCTTGTTAAAATTGATTGGATGTAGACGTGTTCTGGTTTGATGTTAATGCTTTGTTATTTACAAGTAGTTTGGGCAGTGACTGCAGGGTTTCTTTCTATCAGTTGAACTGAGAGAATATTTAAGTTGTCTAGTCTACATGCTTACCTTGATTGAGCAGACCAGCATGATCAATGATGTTCCGTCCATGACTATTCCATCTATTTTGTCTTTGGTCAGTGTATAGCGGATTAGATCATTCAACATGTCCTTCATTCCCAAGATGATAAGAGTGTTATTTGGTGGAAATGTGGCTGCCAAATCTAGCAAATTGTGAAGCCCCCTAGAGTTTCCCTCATTGATTCATGAGTTATTTAGTTTAGAGTTTATTTTAGGCATAGGCATGGCTATGGTTAAGACATTTGCTTCCCATCTATGTGGCTTTTGGTTCAATCCCAATGCATGGTACTGTGGGCAAATGTCTGTAGCCCTGGACCAGCCAGACATACATTGTGTGTGCATGTGTATATTTCTGTGTATATGCTTGTGTCTCCTTGTCTTGACATTATATGACTGTTGTAAATGAATACCATTCATTTCCAATATTCTGTGAAGATATATCTGGCCAAGGGGGAAATATTACCTTGCTTGGAAATGGGTAAGATTTGGTAATAGGTGACGAGTCTATTAAGGCGGCGAGCTGGTAGAAATGTTAGCACACCTGTCGAAATGCTTAGTGATATTTCATCTGCCGTTACATTCTGAGTTCAAATTCTGCCGAGGTTGACTTTGCCTTTCATCCTTTCAGGGTCGATAAATTAAGTCCCAGTTACACACTGGAGGCGATCTAATCAACTTAATCCCTTTGTTTGTCCCCTCTATGTTTAGCCCCTTGTGGGCAATAAAGAAATAAGATTTGATAATAGGAAGAACATCTGACTTTAGAAAATTTGCCTTCGTAAACTCCGCAAGCATGGAAAAAATGGACATTAAACTGATGAGGGTCATGGTGGCGGTAGCGGTATTTTATGTGCATGCACAATGTTTTATGATATGGAGAGAATTATTATGCTGGAGGATTTGTAACTTATTAGGGTTTATGAGAGAAAGCTTTGGATTCAAGACAATATTCCATGATAATCCCTATATACTGTTTCTGTAGATGTTGCAAAAGGCAGAAGACAGGAAATATTTCATATCTGTCCTAGTAAGAGCAGGTATGGCTGTGTGGTTAAGAAGCTTGCTTCTCAATCATGTGATGTTGGGTTCAGTCCCACTGTGCAGTGCCTTGAGTAATTATCTTCTACGATAGTTCTGGCCCGTCCAAGGCCTTGTGAGTGGATTTGGTAGGTAGGAGCTGAAAGAAGCCTGTCTTATATATCTACATATGTATGTACCTTTTGTCTAGACGCTTCATTATAGTTTTAAATGAGGATCGTAATCATACAACCTAGGGTGTTTATTTCCAGCCTTCTGTGGAAAAAAAAAAAGGCCGGCCATAAAGAAATATTATTGTACTTGAAAACAGATGAGGGTTAATGATAGAAAGGGTATCTAGCCATAGAAAATCTACCTCAACAAATTCTGTCTTTAAGCATAGAAAAATGGATGTTAAATGATAATGATGATGGACAACAGAATGAATGAGTTTATGTAGGTGGAAGCACTTTTAATGATTATAAACATTAAACAGCGAAAGTATATTGAGTTACATTAAAATATAAACAATAATATTAATTAATGACTCAAGTTATTTTCATTGTGCAGATGTCACCATTCAGATATATTTTTATAGACTCAATAGTAAAATGCTGTACAGGGTAATTAGTAGCATAAGCAATTCCTATGGTAACTACATAACATTATATGGTGTGGTAACGACTTACATCCAGGACTACTGTATATATATATATATATATGTGTGTATATATATATATATATATATATATATATACTGTTCAATCTAAAGATGTCATTTTTTTTTGTTTGTTTCTTTTTTAACTTATTCTTGTCTTATTTTTTCTGTTTGTGTTTGTCTTTCATATCTGCTCATACATACCTTGGTAGCTTGTGTTGCCAGGGAATATATGATATATTATGATACCTGCCAAATTAAACAATATTATCAGGTGTCAAAATTGTGTTGATACTTGGTTGACAACTGATGAGGGGTTGAGCAAGCCTACATCCATTGTGTGTGTGTGTGTGTGTGTTTTCCAGTTTATCTGTTTGTTCCTTTGTCATCCCCTGTACTTCCTCCTTCCATGTACCACATTTTTAATTATTGCTTTGTGAGATCATAGACTTCCACCTAGAAAGTTCCCTTTCCAAAGTGCAGACCTAGGCAGTTTTCCACAAGAGAAGAAGCAGTTGCTCATCCACGCAAATCTTGTTTCATGCCATTGAAAAGGACAAAAGCTGATACAGTTTGGTGCCAATGTTGCTGCATCTAACATCTAACAAATAGACATTCTCATTAATCATTTCAATAAAACCAGCCACCAGAAACCATTCAAAGCAGACAGAATCATAAAAATACTGCATACTTTATCTAATCAATGCACCCCCTCCTCCGTCTCTCTCTCTCTCTCAAAAAAATCTATAAACTACGAACTCAGAAATATATACAGATGCATTAATCACATGGATCCTTAATGAGTCATTAATAAATGTATATTCAACTGCTTATACCTAAGGCTATGAGTAATAATAAAGGTAACATCGCAATTTTACACCAAAGCAGTCAATGAAGAGAAAATTGTTGATGGCAGATTCTTGGTGAATAGCCACAGTTTACATTAAATTTATCACAGATTCACTGCCAATCTTAGGTTGACCTTTTGGTACCGCAATCTTCTTGTGTTGCTTGACATGCGAGAAATAGCACCCGGATCTCCCTCCTCACACCCTACAGGGTTACAAAAAAGGAATGACATTGGATAATGTAGACCTAGAGACATCTGAACACAATAAGCTGGTGTGGTCATGACTGGACCACCTTTGAAGTAGGTTTGTTTCAATAAAGTTAGCCTAGGATTAAACAACAGCACGACCACCATTTCCACCATACAAAACTGAAGTAACTATAACAATATATTTTATTCGACATCTCTTAGCTTTCTCATTGTACGGCAAAATCCAATGAAAAGCTTTTCTTTAATCCTTTTGTGACCATATTTCTGTTGCAATACATTATTTTTCTTTCAGTTAATTTCTAAAATAATGAAGAATACAATAAAACAGCCTCATTATTCATCATCATCATTAACATGTTTTCCATGCTGGCATGCGTCGGACAGTTTGACAGGAACTGGCCAGCTCTAATTGTCTGTTTTGGTATGGTTTCCCCAGCTGGATGCCTCTAAGTTGATATTTCAAGTGGTTGGCATTAGGAAGGGCATCCAGTTGTAGAGACATTGTTGAAACAGACATAGAGCTGGCTCCATTAGCCACTACTGCCTGACTTCTATCTTTTAGAAAGTCGTGTAACCACTTTCCAAATTTTCCAGCTATGCCGAGACCACACACTTTGTGGCATATCATACCATGATCCACTTTGTCAAAAGCTTTTGCAAAATCAAAGTATATTACATCCACATTTGAGTTGTTGAGTAACTGCCTCAACACCCAGTCATGATGTTGTAAGAGCTAGGCCAGGCAGCTCCTACCTGGTCGAAAGCCATGCTGGGTATCACTCAGCAAGTTATTTTCTTCAAGGAATGCGATTACTTTCCATCTGACTATCCGTTCCATCACTTTGCTGATGTGTGAAGTCAGAGAGATAGGCCTATAGTTCTTGGCATCTGCTCTGCTTCCTCCTTTTTGGATTGGGCATATTATTCCCTCCTTCAGCTTGCTTGGCAGTCTGCTATTTGCAAGAAAGCTCTAGAAGAGAATCTGGAAGGGTTTTGCCAGGACATGCTTACACGATTTGAGGAGGATTGCTGGGAAACCATCAGGACCAGCAGTTGAGTTTGCTGTCCACCTCATCTGTGACTAGTAGTATATCTTCTTCGCTAATGTCGATGTATTCCATCGTAACTGCCTTGCTGGTTATAGGTGAGGTGGCAAAGAAGTCCACTGATTCATTCACTTGTCTGTTTTCCAACGAGGTGGTAAAGACACTTTTGAACTGGTCATTCACTACCTCACTGATCCCCGAGAACTACATTAAGGGTACACGTGTCTGTGGAGTGCTCAGCCACTTGCATGTTAATAAATGAGCTGCAACGTCACTGGTGCCAAGCTGTATTGACCTTTGCCTTTCCCTTGGATAACATCGGTGGCTTGGAGAGGGGAGGCTGGTATGCGTGGGTGACTGCTAGTCTTCCATAAACAACCTTGCCCAGACTTGTGCCTCGGAGGGTAACTTTCTAGGTGCAATCCCATGGTCATTCATGACCAAATGGGGTCGCACACATATATATTTCTTTTTTATATATACATATATCTATATAAAATTTAAAATTTAGAGTCATAGCTCTTTCAATCTGTCCCAGTAGCTCAGTTGTTCCATTGATGCAATTTTCTTTGTGTAATGTCTTTGGACTGTTTCAAGCTCTGCTATCGTCCTTGTAGTATAAGGTGACCATAGCTGAGAGCAGAAGTCCAGTCAGCTGAGGATAAATGACTTCCATAGTGTCATCGTAGTTTCTTGGTCCCTTGTCCGGAAGGTTCTCAGAATCCAACCGGCCAGTCTTCTGAATACTGCTACCATTTTGTTGATATGTGTGAAATGAGGCATTGTTGCTCATTTCTATTCCAAGATCACGCACCGTATTTGATTCTGGGATCGTTGCTCCACTTGGTCCAATGTACTGATGTCGTGATGCCTGAGCAGTGCTTAACTGGTAGCAGAGGGCCTGGAATTTACTTGCATTAAATTGCATGTTGTTATCCTCAGCCCATATATAGATGGCATCAAGATCTTTCTGTAAGAGCGTAGCATCAGAGGTTTCCTTGACTGACTGTGCAACTTTTGTGTTGTTGGCATAGCTGGTAAGCATAGCCGCCTCTGTCACTGATGGCATATCCGATAGGGCTACCATGAAAAGCAGTGACCCCAGTACAGTGCCCTGGGGTACTCCACTCACTACTGGTGTCTCTGTGGAGAGAGCTCTGTTCGCTGCTACAGTTTGGCTCCTGTCCTTCAGGAAATCATGCGGCCACTCTCCGACTTTACCTGTGATGCCAAGTCCCCTTATTTTGTGGCATATTCTATGGTCGACCTTGTCAAATTCCTTCGCAAAATTGAGCTATACCACTTCCACCTTTGAGCAGTTCATTAATTGCTTCAGTACCCTATCATCTTTCCACTTTTGTCGGATGGAGTTCGATGCTACTGCCTTCTTTTGAATTTCTTGCTTAGTTTAATATTTTCCTATCCTTCCTTTAATACTGGTTCCCATATACTACTCATATACTCCTCAGTCTGCTTAGGAGGTTGTTGTATCCTAGCATATGTGCTGCTGCTTTTATTTTTCGTGGTGTGGTTGAGTGGTTAGTAACCACTTGGTTTCAGGTGCAGTACCACTGCATGGTACGTTGTGTGAGCGTCTTCTACTATAGCTCTGAGCTGACTAAAGACTTGTTAGTGGATGTAAGAAGCCTGTCTTGTGTGCAAAGCCTTGTTTTGACATTACGCAATAGTTATAAATAATGTGCCATTGTCATACAAGCAGTGTCATTCATTTCTGCTGTTCTATCAGAATGTCTGGTCATATGGGGGAAATATCACCTTGCTTGGAAGCAAGTAGGGGTTGGTGACAGGAAGAGCATCCAACTAGCTGTAGAAATTTTGCCTCAATAAATTCTGTCCAACTGATGCAAACGTGAAAGAGTGGGCATTAAAGCAATAATGAATACCCTTGAAAGATAAAAGGCAAAAATTGACTTTGGCAGAATTCAAACTGTGAATGTAAAGAAGCAGAACAATTATCTCAAGATATTTCGTTTAACGTTCTAACAATTCTGCCAATCTCTTGTGTAAGATCTTCCATATAATAAGCCTTAGAAATTTAGTAATCACTCCAGGTTTTAGTAATGTGAAATTTATTTTAAAAATGGTAACCTCTCTCTGTCTTAGAGATCATAGATTAAGCTAATGGCTATACTCTTTTAGAGAGACACAACTAATTCAGCAACAGCTTTTATTATCTTTTCAGTGGGTTTCAGTTAATTTCTAAAATAATCAAGAATTCAAAATTTTTATTTGTTGCTATCCTGTTTATCATCATCATCATCATCTTCATCGTTTAACGTCCGCTTTCCATGTTGGCATGGGTTGGACAATTTGACTGAGGACTGGCGAACCAGATGGCTGCACCAGGCTCCAATCTGATCTGGCAGAATTTCTACAGCTGGATGCCCTTCCTAACGCCAACCACTCTGAGAGTGTAGTGGGTGCTTTTGTATATATATATATGCTCAAGTCAGAGATGTGTTCCAGCTGTGACCATTTTGTTTTTGTTCTCAGACATAGTATATCGAGGAAGTCTGGTACTATTCTGTGGTTTTGTTTTGCCAAACCATCAAGTTGCAGGGACATAAACAAACCAACACTATGCCAAGTGTGGGTGACATAAACACACACACACATCACATACAATGGACACATATACATAACGAAATTCCACATAGTTTCTGTCTATTCACTTACAAGGCATTGGTCAGCCTGCAGCTATAGTGGAAGCCCAAGGTGTTGTGCAGTGGGACTGAACTCAAAACCACATGGTTGCAAAGTAAGCTTCTTAACTTATGAAGCTGCACCTGACTTTGCTACTGATAGCAATGAGCTGATTTTCAGCATTTTACAGCCAAGTAGACTGAGCCAGTGATTTTGATATATGTTGATCATATATTCAAAATGGAAGATTATGTCAGTGACAGAATATAAACCATGGACTCTGATTGGATGATCAACATTGTACAAGCAGGTGCTGAAATGTTCCTGACTTTGGATAAAAGAAAATACAGGAGGATCAGTTAACTATGATTTTATTCAATGTATTCCTCTCTCAGAATCACACACTTATTACAGTGGTCCTTAAGTTTTTCTAAGCCTTGTAAAAGAACTCAGAAGGTTGGACCTCCAACCAGGCCTTTCGTGATACCCCTAAAGCCAGGAACTTTTGAGCAACCGCTTGTAATTACATAGTGCTGGTTCTTATTGAATTATATACTCAGTGTGTGTGTTCTGGTTTCTGTCATTTAGGCTTCACTCATTGTGTGGAATCTCCCGTCGTTTTAGTTGATTAAATCAACCTTGAAAAGTCAAAAGGCATAGAGACTCTAGATCAGATTTGAACCAAGAATTTTAAAGGGATGTAAACAAAAACTACAAAAACTTTTTAACTCCTTAGCATTCAGATTATTTTGTCAACTGTAATGCTTAATTATTCGCATTGCTAGGTGTCATCTCATAGCTTCAAAATTTTGATGATTGTATATTTTCAGAATGACATTGTAGAGTAGGTGTGAGAGGTCAGCTCTGACTAGTTCCAACATAAAACAGGTTGAATATTTGAGCCAGTTATGTCCGGTTTAAATGCTAATGGGTTAATGGCTCTACAAAAGACCATAAGTGCCTGATCTGGAATGATAAGTGTGGCTACAAAATTAAATAATTCCATGAAATAAGGTAATGGTTTTGACATTAAGATGCTCGGTTAGAACCACTTAAGTTCAACATGTAGCATATTCAGTGTGTTTGATTATAGATGTGATACATGTGTCTGACTGATGGTATTGTTCCCACATGTGTTACACTATTTACTGATAGGAGGAGGGGCATTCACTTATGAAATCATCTAATCTTCTCCAACGATATAGAAATATGCAAATTAACCCGTTAGTTTTCAGATACTCTGTCAAATGTAATCCTTATTTATTCAAACTGTTTAGAATTAATCATGCTTAATCTTGTAGCTTTGATATTTCATTGAGCTGATTGTTTATTTTTATGATGATATTGTAGGGTAGGTGTGAGAGGAAGGATCTGGTTAGTTTACACATGAAACAGTAAGAATATTTTGGCTGGACATGACCAGTTTAAAATCCTAAGGGGTCAAAACAAAAAAAATCTTATCTCTGCTTGTATTAGAAATAGGTGTTTAACCCTTTAGTGTTTAAACTGGCCAAATCCGGCCCAATATATTCTACATGTTTTATATTCAAACTGGCGATATCTAGCCTCTCACTCCTAACCTACATTGACATTCTAAAAATAAACAATCACATCACTGAAACCTCAAAAGCTATAAGATAATGCAGGATTAATTAAAAATAATTTGAGTGAAAAGTTATTACATTTAACAGAGTAATCTGAACATTAAAGGGTTAAAAAAAAATGAAAGAAAATTATAGTTTTTTTTTATTTACTTTTTTGAAAATCTGCTTTTTTGTGTGTTTTTCTTTTTGTCTGTGTATCTAGTTTTGCTTATATACTTTAACTTTTTTTTTCTTCTTTTTAATTGCAGGCTGCCATTAAACACCAAAGTCTCTGAATCTGACAGAAGGAGCAGTTAACAAATCTAATATTTTAACATCTTCAACCCTTCAAAGTTACCATTCCCTTCCCCTAGCATCATGTCTGAATTCGATACTGCTTCAGCTGTTATCGTGGACAGCGGCGGTCAGGATTTGAAGTACAACTTCCCCGTGCATGTACTCATTGAAGAACCACCTTCAAGTGAGTGTATTGACCAAGATGATGAAGATTCCCTGATGCCTTTCGGGGGTAATGGAGATTTTTCAAACTACCAAACAGCTACCCATAATGGCCACGTATCCGATTCCTTTTTATACCAACAGACCCACTACTATTTACCACAGAATGAAATATCGTCTCTATATGAAATGGCAAGACGAGAGAGTCTCTACGAACATGGAGATCAGTCTGACTATGGTTATGATGAGTTCAGTATTCCAAACGGAAAGCACGACTATCAGTACCAGGAGAATGAAGATTCTTCGGTAGATCAGAAGGACAAAACCATCGTCTCTGGTGTTAACCATACAGCCAGTCACGGCCATAATCATAAAGCAGCCCGAGCTTGTGAGTACTGCAACATGAGTTTTGCAAGTACCGATGACCTCGCGCTGCATATGCGAGTTCATTCGGGTGGTAAGCCTTATTTATGCCAACAGTGTGGTAAGACTTTTAGTGATAGCTCAGCCCTGGCAAGTCACGTGAAGTCCCATACTGTCGAGAAAAGATTCAAGTGTGACTTCTGTGGAAAAGCGTTCACCAGGAACAGTAACCTCAGTGACCACATGCGCACACATATTGGCAGAAAGCCGTTCAAATGCGAGACTTGCGGGAAACTATATGCCTTGGAAAACAACTACAATGCTCATATGGAAACTCATGCCAATGACAAACCTTATAAATGTGATATTTGTAATGTAGAGTTTACCAAACGCAACCTACTCATTTCACACATGGACGGCCACAACAAGGGCCGTTGCTTTGAATGTCAAAAGTGCCCTAGAAAGTTTGTCACTACGGGGGAGCTTGATTCACATATGAAGTCTGTGCACCCAGAAGCTGTGCCAATAAAGGACATGTCCGATAACAGTAACTCCCGTTTGAACAATCATGCAGACAACGGTGTTGGTAAAGACGGCAGCGCTCTCAACGACATTGTGCAGCGAGATAGTTCTGGTAATATAATAGGCCAAATTAGTAGCCCCGTAGTAACTACAACAACTAATGAGAAGAAGAGCTTCCCGTGTGACATTTGCACCAAGTCCTTTACTCGTCGTAGCAACCTCACCCAACACAAGCGTACCCATAGTGGGGACAAGCCGTATAAGTGTGAGTACTGTGGGAAAACATTTGCAGTGAATAGTAATTTGACTATACACATAAGGATGCATACAGGGGACAAGCCTTACAAATGCTGTTTCTGCAGCAAAACTTTTATCGTCAATTCGCATCTCACTGCACACATTAAGTCTCATACCACCGATAAGGTGCACAAGTGTGACTACTGCGGCAAGACGTTTCTGCATGCGTGCGACCTCACCGTGCACGTACGTACACACACCGGCGAGAAACCGTACAAATGTGTTTACTGCGGTAAAGCCTTTGCCCGCAGTAGCCATCTCACTGACCATGTCCGTACTCACCAGAGTGACAACGACTGCAAATGCAGCTTCTGCGGTCAAGAATTTGACCACCCCGATACGCTGGCGCAGCACGTGAAAACCCACAAAGTGGAAGGTGACGACAGCAGTTCCCTTAGCGAGGCCCCTACTTTGGCCGTGACGCCGACCCTTGTGCCACAACACTTTCATCATCATCATCATCCTGTGCAACAAGCGCAGCCTCAGCAGCACAAGCATCAGCTGCTCCAGGCACAGCAGCAGCACCAACACCAACACAAACCTCAATTGCAACAGCAGCAGCAACATCATCATCATCATCATCAACAATTGCAACAGCAGCAGAAACAACAGCCACAGCACCAGCAGCAACCACAGCAAAAACAGCAACCGCTGCAGCAGCAGCAGCAACAACAACAACAGCAGCAGCAGCACCATCACCACATCCATCAGCATCAGGACACATCATCTCGAGTTACGACAACTGCTGCATCGATGCCCCAACCCCTGTCTCAAGAAATGTTAAAAGTTGGTGTCGGTACCGGTGCCGAAAACCACACTGACCACCATCACCAGCATCATAACCAGCAGCCACAGCAGCAGCATCAGCATCACCATCCTCATGGTCATCATCATCATCAGCATGTGCATTTCCATCATCATCATCATCAACCTCATCAGCACTCGGATCCTAAAGTTTAGGAAAGGAATTATTAAAAAAAAATGACTTTTTTTTTTCAACAGTCATTATTAATATTATTATTATTATTATTTGATTGGCAGAATCATTGGAGCATTGACAAAATGCCTGTGGCATTTTGTTATGGCTCTTTATGTTTTGAGTTCAAATCCCACCGAGATCAACTTAGCCATTCATCCTTCGACGGGTTGATAAAAAAAAGTACCAGTCATGTACTGGGGTTGATTGATTTAACCAACTCACCTTTTCTCTTCCCTACATTTCTGGCCTTGTGCCTATATTAGAAACAATTATTTTTATTTCTTTCGATTCGTTGAAAATTTTTTACAATTTCATATTTATGGGACAGTGGGGGGGATAAAAAAACCGATGAAAAAAGTAAACGAAGATTATTATTGATAAAGAAATAAAAGAAAAGATTTTTAAAAAAACTGGGGCTGCAGCTGCTCTCCCTCCCACTGGCTGGAACCAGTAAAAGAGTAAGGCTTTTTGTCCTCCCTCTCCTTCCCCATTTCGAATTTCAGAGCTGCTGCTGATGTTTTTAATTTTCATCACCTTATACCCTCTCTAAATGTTTCCCTATCTAAGCCCCCCCCTCGCTGCGACCCACCAACCTACCTAACTACCTACCCAAATGATCGAATCATTTAATATTTGAGAGAGGTCGAAAGGGCTGAGAGAATGATGGGGCAATGTTGGAGAAAAAAAAATTTTTTTTTTTTTTCTCTGTTTATGAAGAAGAAATTTTTTTTAAAGAATAAAATGAATCACTCCTCTCTCTCTCAGACACACACATGTATGCCCCCTCGAAGATAAAGGGAAAAGAAGCAACAAAAACCAACAAAACCAAAATAATTTTCAAAGATAATCTTCACCGATTTTTTTTTTGTCTTTTATTAAAAGATAAACAACAAAAAAACAGTCCCGTTCATAATAACAATACCTTTATATTTTGGTCTATTGCGAAACCGACTATTAATTAATTAAACAATTTTATTTCACACTTTGCTCGTATAATTTCACACATCTGACCCCCCCAGTTTTTTTTTTTTGTATTTTTTTCTCGTGTAAAAAAAAAAATACTGCTGCAGGATTTTTTTTTAAACTTCAGTTTCCATCGAGAACTAATTTTCCCCAAAATATATTTACTTAAACATACATACACACTCACACAAAATTCCCCTTCTCCACAATCACTGGGGAAAAAAAAATTTAAATAACATGGTGGAAACTGAAATAAAAAAAAAAATTAAATAATTAAAAAAAACATGAAAGGAAGAAACAGAAATTTTTTTTTAACGATTTAGCATTTTGCTTTCATTCTTCCCCCCTCCCCCATCCCTGTCCTTATGATGTAATTTTAGAATTCATTTTTTTAAAAAAAATTTATTTTTTTAACATTTTAATGTAGATAAATATCTTTTTCTTTGTATGTAAACGTATATTTATTAGTTGATAATTATAAATATTTTTTTTTGAGTTCCTTTCTCCTTTTCCAACACTTTTCGTTGGTATTTTTTAAAAATAGTATTATTACCTCTTTTATCATTATTATTATTAATTAATTATTATTAATAATAATAATGATAATAGTAAGGCAGTGAGCTGGCAGAATCGTTACAATGCTAGACAAAATATTTAGCGGCATTTCCATCTGGCTTTACATTCTGAGTTCAAATTCTGCCGAGGTTGACTTTGCCTTTCATCCATTCAGGATCTACGAAATAAGTACCAGTTGAACACTGGGCTCAATATAATTAATTTGCCCCATCCCCTGGAATTCCAGGCTTTATACCTATGAGTAGAAAGGATCATCATTATTATTATTATTATTATTATTATTATTATTATATACAGAAGAAGAATTGTACTTTTTCTAATTGTGTTGCCTGCTGATTTCATTACAATTTTATTTTTACTTTACTTTGTACTAAAGTTTAACTAAACTAACCGATAATTTACTTGATGTGGGCTTATTTTTCTGTTTTTTTTTATTATTATTATTTATTTTATTTTCATTTTGTTTTTTAGTTATTATTTGTCATTGAATTCATTGCACAAGAGAAGTAAAGAGGTAAAAGAAAAAGGGTTAACAAACAAACAAACAAGCAAATAAATCTGTTCCTTCCTTTCTTTCTAATTACTTGGTTAATTGCATTTGTATTTTTATCAGTTGACACCAGACACTTAACTTCTTCGGCAAAAAGGAAGAAAAATTAACAGCAACTTTTTATTTTTGCATCTTGAGATTGAAATTTTATCCTCCCCCTCTTGCCACACACACACACACACACACACTTCTTACTGTTCTTAAATCCAAACAACATTAGTACCATTTATGTGTTTCTGTAGGCACATGCACACACGTACATACACACACTACACTCCCAAATACACGTTTCCAATTTTTAAGAATGACCGTTTTACAATGCAGAATTATTTTTCCTTCTTCTTTCTTGGAGATTGTAGCAAGGCATCTTTTTCGGACTCAGGATCTGTTCTTTAAATATTTTAAATGTTTTTCTCTTAGAAACCACCACCCCACCCTCCCACCAGTGTTCAACAATATCCTTCTATTGCTGGAATTTCTCTTTTTTTTTTTTTTCTTCATCTTCTCACGGAGGATGAGAGGGAGGTGTGGGTATTGGAGACTGTTCTCTCTGCCACCACTACCATCACTTAACTTTATAAATAATAGCAGTAGACCATCAGCGTGTGTGTGTGTATATAGGTATGTATGTATATGGTGGTTAAATTAAACATACATACACATGCAAGGAATGTAATTTATATTTGTCTAATAACTACCCTGTCTTTTACATCTCTGTTCTTTTATTTATCAACTTATTATGTTAAAAAGATATGATTTTATTCAGCAATGTTTAGTAATTTACTATGTAAGACTGGCATTCAACACACACACACACACACACACACACACACACACATCCATTTAGGCAAGAAGGTATTGTATTTAATCGTTTGTGTATTTGTCATAATTCTCATCTACAAGGGGATATTTTCAAATGTTTCCAAACAAAACCAGTTATTCATTTTTCTAATACCAAGCATCTACTCAGACCTTCCCTTGAATAGCAAACTTTTCCAATTGAACTAGTCTTTCTCCAGTGCCATTATCTCCTGCGCCATTGTTCACTTGGCAGTCTTTAGTCAACCCAGCAGTATTTTGAAACATTTTCATTTTATTTAGATTAGATTAGATTAGATTTTCATATACAATCACCTATTTATGAATATGCCTGTAACCAGCTATCTGGTCTTATTTTGTTTTTTTTTATTTCCTGGCTTTGAGAAGGAAGGACAGGACTTCCCAGAATGTTGTGAGTGAAAAGATAGCTTGCGATGATGACGATAACTCATCAGGTATATCCTATGGATTTCCCTTGATCCAATATCACTCACACTCTCGGTCAAGGTGAGATAGTGATACTTTGCAGTGGGATTGAACTTGATATCTCATATTTACAATGTAAGCTTTTTAAACACATAGCTATTTCTGCATCCACAAATATTTGTAGGTTTCTTAAAACAACTTTTTTATTTTTGGTACCCGCAAGTCCCTAATTTGCTCTTAATGTTAAGGACATGAATTTTTAGTTTTTGTAGTATGTATTCTATTAAACTGGTACAAGGAACAGTAATCATGAGGTTAAGCTGCTGAAGTCTAAGAGTATATGAGTTCAAACCTATTTCATCCATTGTGTTATGTCACTTATTAAGGGGTACAAATATTTCACCTGACTGAAAAATATGTTCCTTTCCTGCTTCACATGTAATTAGACAATGGTAGGTTGGGCTTCACTTTAAAATCAATTGCTTCAACAAAGCAAAAAAAAAAAAACTCTGCCCACCCATACTAGCATAGAAAATAAATTATGATCTCTGTCTCTCTCTCTCTCTCTCTCTCTCTCTCTCTCTCTCTCTCTCTCTCTTTATATATATGTATATGTATGTATATATATATATATATGTATGTATGTGTATATGTATGTATGTATGTGTATATATATATATATATATGTATGTATGTATGTGTATATATATATATATATATGTATGTATGTATGTATGTATATATATATGTATGTGTATATATATATATATGTATGTATGTATGTGTATATATGTATGTATGTGTATATATATATGTATGTGTATATATATATATATATGTATGTATGTATGTGTATATATATATGTATGTGTATATATATATGTATGTGTATATATATGTATGTATGTGTATATATATATGTATGTATGTATGTGTATATATATGTATGTATATGTATGTGTATATATATGTATGTATATGTATATATATATGTATGTATGTATATGTGTATATGTATGTATGTATATATATATATGTATGTATATATATATGTGTGTGTGTGCTGCAAAAATAAATCTGCCCTGTCTTGTGTCTGTTCACATTTTCACATACTCTTGCATGTAACATATCTCTCCCCTGTTCCTCTCTGTACTGACTAGCTTTGAGTCTTCAATACCTAAAGTGTTATCTTTGTTATGCCTTTCACATGGTTTGTAATGACTACTTAATCTCAAGAAACCCCTCTGGGGTCAATTAATCTTACTGATCTATTCAAAAATTTAGTTAAAGAGCTTAACGAACCTTTTACTCAATGAAACCCATATACAGTCTCCTGCAGTTATTTTTAATCCTTAAATATCACTGCTTCAAGTGATCCATTATGTTGGGTCTCTACTAAACATTGTAGAACCTCTATTTAATGTTATTTACTTCTGTTTTTATTTTTATTATTATTAATTTCAGTGCCTACACATTCAAGTACAGAGTAGGTGGTGGGATATTAATTTTCATTCTAAAAGATTTAAAGATTTAATTGCAATTAAAAGTAGGCCTGGAGAGGTTTTTTTTGGGGGTTTTTTAACCTAGAACTCTGGTACAAACAGATAAGGACTCAGCTTTTGGAAACACTATTGAGGCATTAGAATTATTATTATTATTATTAAGGCAGTAACCTGGCAGAATCATTAGGATGCTGGGTGAAATGCTTAATGGCTTTCCATCAGTCTTTATGATCTGAATCGGAATTCTGCAGAGGTTGACTTTACCTTTCATCCTTTCGGGTCTGATAAAAGAAGTACCAGTTGGGCATGGGGGTTAATGTTATTTACTACATACCTCTCACAAAATTTCAGATCTTGTGTCTATAGCAGAAAGGCTTATTATTATTATTATTATTAAGGCAGTGAGCTGGTAGAATTGTTAGCATACTGGGTAAAATGCTTACTGGCAATTCATCCGTCATGTTCTGATTTCAAATTCTGCCGTGGTTGACGTTGCCTTTCATCCTTTTGGGGTCAATAAATTAAGTACCAGTGTAATACTGGGTTTAGTGTAATCAACTAGTCCCCTCCCCCCAAATTTCAGGCTTTGTGCCTTTAGTAGAAAGGATTATTATGGGCCTCCATGCCGGTGGCACATAAAAAGCACCATCCGACCATGGCCATTTGCCAGCCTCGCCTGGCACGTAAAAAGCACCCACTACACTCACGGAGTGGTTGGCGTTAGGAAGGGCATCCAGCCATAGAAACATTGCCAGATCAGACTGGGCCTGGTGCAGCCTTCTGGCTTCCCAGACCCCAGTTGAACCGGCCAACCCATGCTAGCATGGAAAGCAGACGCTAAATGATGATGATGATGATTAGGACGGGGAGCTAATCATTAGCATGTTGGACAAAATGCTTAGTGGTGTTTCTTGGCTCGTTATGTTCTCAGTTCAAATTTCACCGAGATTGACTTCACCTTTTTATCCCTTCAGGGTTGATAAAATAAGTACCAATTGAGGGTTGGAGGTCAATGTAAAATTGCCAACCTTGTGCCAAAAATTTGAAACAATTATTAATCTTCCCAATTGGGAATTAAAGCTTTGAAGATTCAGCACTATTCAGATTGGTTTTTAACAACTTTGTACCTTTGCCTGGTGTAAGATGCATTTCTCTCTACTGCTCTCCTTCCACTGTTTTATGTCAGATGTTCATTGGCCATCCGAGACTTAGTTTTTCAGGTAGTGTCTATTTTATAGTTACCTTTGGCAACCTTTTCTGGTTTAGTCTGATTTTGTGGCCTAGCCATCTGAATTGTCCATGCTTTATTTTAAAGACTACCCTTTGTCAACTAGGTTTCTCATTTAATACTTGGTTGGACCAGAAGATAGAGCAACATTTTTCCAAGGCATCTATTGTGGAAAGTATTAATCTTGTTCACATCTCTTTTTACCGCTGACCATGTTCTGAGACACACATCAAACCAGAACTGACGTTGCTGTTATAAAGTCCAGTCTTAGTCCTAAGACTGTTCTCTTATTTTCTACTTGTTTCAGTCATTGGACTAGGACCATTCTGGGGGCACCCCCTTAAATGGTTCTATTCAAACAAATCAATCCTAGTACTTATTTTATCAGTCATTTTTGCTGAACCACTAGGTTATGGGGATGTACGCAAGCCAACACTGGTTGTCAAGCAGTGGTGATGGACAAGCAGAACAAATACACAAACACATTTATATGACAGTCTTCCACCCAGTTTTTGTCTACCAGATTCATTCACAAGACATTGGTCAGTCTGAAGCTATAGTAGAAGACACTTTCCTAAGTGGCCATGAAGTAGGACTGAATTTGAAACTGTATATTTTGCAAAGCGAACTTCTTATAATCACATGGCCACGCCTGTCTGGATATCTTGCAAATGTCCCACAAGCTTTGGTGTACCTCATTGACTTTACTGATAAAGTTTCTTAGACATGTAAAGTCACCTCATAGTTTAGTACTTCGCTAATGGTAGTAAATAGAAGCAGGCTTACTCTCTTTTACTTGTTTCAGTCATTTGACTGCGGCCATGCTGGAGCACCGCCTTTAGTCGAGCAACTCGACCCTGGGACTTATTCTTCTTTGTTAAGCCTAGTACTTATTCTATCGGTCTCTTTTGCCGAACCGCTAAGTGACGGGGACATAAACACACCAGCATCGGTTGTCAAGCAATGCTAGGGGGACAAAGACAGACACACAAACATACACGCACACATACATATATATATATATATATACATACGACGGGCTTCTTTCAGTTTCCGTCTACCAAATCCACTCACAAGCCTTTGGTCGGCCCGAGGCTATAGTAGAAGACACTTGCCCAAGGTGCCACGCTGTGGGACTGAACCCGGAACCATGTAGTTGGTAAATAAGCTACTTACCACACAGCCACTCCTGCGCCTTAAGGCTTGCTTAAGTTTATGCAGCATACTGTTACCACACAATTTGGAGGAGGTGGGGGCACGTTTGAATCAGTCAGACATGGTGCTTTAAACAAGTACTTATTTTAACAATGAAAGGCAAACTAAATCACTATAGGGTTTGGATCCAGAACATAAAGGAATGAAATTAAATACCACAAGACTTTATATTTAGTGCTCCATTTGTTCCACTGTTAGTCCTTGTGATGCAAATAATAATTCCTTACAATTTTTTTTTTTTCCTGCTTTATACCTTGGTCAGAGAAGGATCAGTAGCATCAGATTTTTTTTTTTGCAGTGCCTGTGAAACTGATGGAAGGAAGGGTGGTGGTTATCTGCAGACCTGAGGCTTGGTATGAATGCTTATGATAGCAGAACCCAATAAAAGCACTCAACACTTAAAGGGTAAAGACCTCCTTTGGTCATGAATGACCATGGGATTGCACCTAGAAAGTTACCCTCTGAGGCACAAGGTTGTTTATGGAAGACTAGCAGTCGCCCATACATACCAGCCTCCACTCTCCACACCACCGATATTGTCCAAAGGAAAGGCAAACACTGATATAGCTTGGCACCAGTGACATTGCAACCCATTTCTACAGCTGAGTGAACTGGAGCAACATGAAATAAAATGTCTTGCTCAAGAACATAATACTCAGCCCAGTCCGAGATTCAAACTCACTACCCCGTGATTGTGAGCCTGACACTCTAAACACTGAGCCATCTAAATTGTTGTGTTAAACTGGGTGATAGATGAACCCTTCAACATTTAAACCAGCTTTATCCAGCCAAAATATTCTTACCTGTCTTATGGCCAAACTAGTCAGATCCACCTCTCACATCATAAACTCAAGGCTATGAGATAATGCATGATTAATTCAAAACAATGTGAATAAATAAGCATTACATTTGGTAGAAAAATCTGGATGCTGAAGGTTAAATCAACCGTCCCCAAATAAGAACTGTCTCTGACAGGGTTCCACAAAATTTCTGTTTTCCAAAGTTCATTCCTGAGGCTTTGGTCAACTTGACGTTATTGCGAAAGACACTTCTAAGGTTTCCTGTGCTATGGGATTGAACCCAAAATTGCATAGTTTTGAAACAAACTTGTTAACCACAGAGCCATACCTGCACCCATATGAATATATTAGTCTATACATCATTGTTGATAGGGGGAAAGCATTTGTGAGCCATAATACATTTTGCAAGGGATTGATCTCAATTGACTAAACTCTTTAGCAGTTTAAACCAGCCAAATATTCTGCCTGTTTTATGTTCAAACTGGCCAGATCAGGTCTCTCACACCTACCTTACAATGTCATTTGAAATATAAACAATCAAAATCTCAAAGCCTACGAGATAATGCATGAAGAATACAAATGAACTTGAATAAATAAGCATTACATTTGACACAATAATCAGAACGCTAAGGGGTATCTCCTTATATATTTATAAAGACCCTATTTGGATGAAAGATAACAATCAGGATTTGGATTCAAAACCTCAAGGGACCAAACTAAGTAGTTCTATTCTGGTAATTTACTGTCTCAGATGCTTCTGTTAATAATAATCCCTAAGTTGGTCCTGGCTGAATTTTAACTCAGAATTAAATACAGTAAAATACTTAGTTTAATTAATTAAATTTCCTTGGTCTTCAATTGAAATTCCTCCCTCTCCACAACATCCTTTTGTATTAATGACTTCCATCTAATGATCAAATATGACGAGCTTTACTAGTGGAGACTAGCTTTCTGCAGATACCCTCTCTGATTTGTAGGATAAGGTTAGGATTAAAGTTAAGGATGAGCCATGATGTTTGTGGTGATCTGCCTGTGACACTATCGTAGACAGTAACAGTCTGTGCAAAAGTGGACTCCAGTTGAAAACATGTTTGTTCATTCAATCACCTCTTGCCAAAACCTTTCAAATAACTGAGGAATTCTTGATATCCAGATTTGCGTCTTTCTTTGCTGCTTCTTGTAATATTAGACATTTCTAACCTTTTGGTAACAAAACCCACAACTGCTTCTACATTAAAGGCAATGGGTCTGTTCTTTTTATGAAAAGCTAAATAAATAAGGGTATTATCTTCTATATTTTACTTACTTCAGTCACTTGACTATGACCAAGCTGGGGCAGCACCTTGGAGAATTTTAGTCAAATGAATTGACCCCGGTACTTATTTTTTAAGCCTGGTACTTATTCTATCAGTCCCTTTTGCTGAACTACTAAATTTTGAGGACATAAACACTAATATTAGTTGTCAATGCTGAGGACAAACAGGCACACACACATGTACAACAGGTTTCTTTCAGTTTCTACCTACTAAATGCACTCACAAGGCTTTGGTAGAAGACACCCAAGGTACCAAGCAGTGTGACTGAACCCAGAATCATGTGGTTGAGTAAAAAGTATATATGTAAATCTGATTCAAAATAGATATAAACTTTATTTGCTTAATGCTATCAGCCAGTCCAGCATCATTTTAATGTCCACTTTTCCGTGCTTGCATGGGTCAGACAGAATTCGTTTAGGTAGATTTTCTACGACTGGATGCCTTTCCTGTTGCCAACTTTCAATTGCTTCCAAGCAAGGCTATTTTTTCCTATTGCTTGACAGTATGGGCATATGTTAACTCTGGGGTTCTCAACCATTCTTCACCTATGGATCCCTTTGATTGCTATTTTATTCTGGTGGAACCCCCATTGTCATTCTATCTTTAAAAATTAGTTTTATAGAAACTTCTTTCAGAATTCCTATTTTGTTTTTCACACATTAAGTGTAGGTTGAATTATGTATGTTAGAGAAAGAAATCTAGCTGTTTCTTGCAATACATACATTTAAAGAACAAAATTTTCAGGGGCCCTTAAAATACTATTGTGAATCCCTAATTTACTATTTTGCTGTGTGGACCCCAGTTGAGAACCACTATGTTAACTGGTTAAAACTAATAAAAAGTTATCTTAAAGTATATACCAGCGGTTTCTAGTCTTTTGGGCTTAGTTGCCTCTTGGAAATCAAATATAAAATTACTGATGCCCTTTGCATAAGGTAAAAATATAGAAAATTACAGGTTCCTTTACTTTATTATTCATGCTTGAGTGTAATAAAATTTTTAAAAACTCTTTAGCATTTAAACCAGCCATATCCAGCCAAAATATTCCTCATGTTTTATATTCAAATAGGCCAGATCTAGCCTCTTGCACCAACCTTACAATTTCATTCTAAAAAATATCTCATCAAAATCTCAAAACTACAAAATTAATTAACCCTTTCGTTACCAACCCAGCTGAAACCGGCTCTGGCTTTGTAATATAAATGTCTTGTTTTCATAAGTTTTGAATTAAAATCTTCCACCAGACCTTAGTCACAATTTATGATCCTAATACAAGCTAAACGATAACGAAGTTATTTTACTAAATTCTTTGTTATATTTAAAATAATTGAAAGAAACACAGAGCATCTCAAAATAAATACAGTAGCGAAAGAGTTAAAGCAGATTAATCTTAAAAGCAATGAGAATAAATAAGCCTTACATTTAACAGAATAATGTGAATGCTAAAGGGTTAAACATTTTTTTTTTGGTTTTTGGTCAAGTTGCTCATGCATTCTTTTACTTGTTTCAGTCGTTGGACTGTGGTCATGCTGGAGCACTGCCTTGAAGGGTTTTAGTTGAGACAAATTGACTCTAATAAGTTATTAGTTATTTTATCAGTCTCTTTTATTGAACTGCTAACTTTATAGGGACTTAAACAAACCATCACTGGATGCCAAATAGTGGAAGGGACATGCACACACACATACATATTCTTTTCTTTTACTTGTTTCAGCCATTTGACTGCGGCCATGCTGGAGCACTCTTGAGTTTTTTAGGCCTAGTATTTATTCTATCAGTCTCTTTAC
This sequence comes from Octopus sinensis, assembly GCF_006345805.1. Classification (NCBI taxonomy): domain Eukaryota; kingdom Metazoa; phylum Mollusca; class Cephalopoda; order Octopoda; family Octopodidae; genus Octopus; species Octopus sinensis. Next base: position 39,254,324 of record NC_043014.1, read on the forward strand.
CGAATCACTAAGTTACAGGGATGTAAACACACCAACACCAGTTGACAAGCAGTAATGGGGTGGGGGACAAACAAAGTCTCACACACATATATATATATATATATATATATGGCAAATTTCTTTGTTTCCATCTACCAAATCCACTCGCAAGGCTTTGGTCAGCCTGAGGCTGGCTATAGTAGAAGACACTTGCCTAAGGTGCCATGCAGTAAGACTGAACCCAGAACTATGTGGTTGGGAAGCAAGCCACACACATATATATATAATGTTAGATTTCTGTACACTTTCTCTCTACCAAATTTACTCACAAGGTATGGATGGGTCAGCCCAAAACTATAGAAGACAATTGCTCAAAGTGTCATGCAGTGGAACTGAACCCAAAACGACTTGGTTAAAAAGTGAGCTTTGCTTTAAAATATATATATTTTTAAAATCTGTAGTACATCTAAATGCCCCTTGTGGCCCACATTTTTGAAACCATGGGTGTAAACTTCAACTCTCTTATGAAAATTAATTACAATGTTTTCGACTGGTTAATGATATCAAAATTAATGAGTTCCAAACTTTATTTGCTTAATGCTATCAGCCAGTCCATCATCATTTTAATGTCCACTTTTCCATGCTTGCATGGGTCAGACAGAATTCATTTAGGTAGATTTTCTACGACTGGATGCCTTTCTTGTTGCCAACTTTCAATTGCTTCCAAGCAAGGCAATATTTTCCTATTGCTTGACATTTTTTTTTAAATATTTTCTCAGTCAACTGGAAACGAACGACCTTGCTTGTATAACAGTGATGCTCATTTACAAGCATCACGTGATGTCTAGATAAGGGTACACACACACACACACACCTTTCAGTTTCTGTTTATCAAATATATAAGACTTTGGTTGGCTTGTGCTATAATAGAAGAGACTTACCGAAGGTGCCATGCGCTGAGATGAACTCAAGACCACACGGCTGGGAGGCAAGCTTCTTAACTACACAGCCACGCCTGCATCTATTATCACAAAAACCTTCATTGCAATGTGATTACAATATGCTACTTCTGATGCATTTCTTTCTGAAACAATAATAGCTAGCACATCACCAGCCAGCTGTCTTATAAAAGCTACCATTTAAGATTTATTAGGGGAAAATAGCTTCCTTTGAAATAATAACTGGCATTATTTCTCTACCTTTTTTTTTTTTTTTTTTTTTTTCATAATTTGGTTTCCTTTTTTTTTTTTTTCCTGTGCGTTCATTACTGTGATTTTGCTGCTGTTTATTTTTCGTTTATTTATTTATTTTTCTCGTAACCCAAACTGCCAAGCTTTTGTTTCTGAAAAAAAAAAAAGACAAAAAAAAAAACCAAACTTACTCCCATTTCAATTATCTATTTACAATAATAATATTCATACATATATAAATAGAAAAACGATTTTCAAATTAAAAAAAAAAAATTGTTTGATTCTTTGCTTTTGTTTTATTTTTATTTATTTATTTTTCATTTTGTTTTCCATCACCAAACACTCAAACACTTGGCCCCTGTGACACCAACACAAAGCTATTTTCAGTGGTGCAACTTAAATAACTGTAGAACTTAATATAAGAAAAATATTGGACCCCGCCAAAAAATATTATGAAACCCATCCAATCAAATTATCCAGAATATAAGTATTTCCTGTGTTGCTCTAGGGTACTTATTTAGAGTGCTTCCCCAGCCATCTTATTCAATGCAGTTTAGAGGGAGAAGTATCTCTCTTTTTTTTTTTCACCACCTTTTATTTTGATGCTTTCCTTCTCACCATTGTGTTACTATTCACTCTGCTGTTTCGTGAGAAATTTATTTTCTCAAAGCTGTTTGTCTATATTTTTTTGTGCTTTTTAGTAGTTCCTTTTTGTTTTCTATGTCAGGTTGTTTTTTTGATGTACTCTGTTAAAGTTTTATTTATATATGTGTGTGTGTGTGTGTGTGTGTGTGTAGAACCTTGCTCCCCAAGGAAAGGATCATGATTTTAACAGAATTAAATCCCAAAATTATTTTATTATTTTAGAGTAAGGTTTTATACTCATATTTATGTATGTTAATAAGTCATTCTTTCACTGTATGGTGTTATGTAATATTTGTATATTGTTATATGTTGTGAACTTTTCTCAGTATTTGGTAAAACAAAAACGAAACACTTTGAAATGATTCATTCGTGTTTATTTTTGTCCTCTGTTAACATTTTTTTTTTCATCAAATATCATTATACACCCATATCTATATATATATATATATATATATATAATGAAATTAATTTTGAGAAAATGCTTAGGTTCTAATAGTCATAATGTGTGAGAACTGGTTTGATCTTGGATTTAACTATCGGAAGTTACTGAAAGATCTGTCGGCATTACACTTTATGTAGTCATAGAAAAGCAACCATGACTCATAAGAATTATTCGGAACTGGAAAGCCATCATAAGTGTCAGTTAAATTGCACTTAGATTATATTCTTGTGTCACTAGTGCCATAGCAGAATGAGCCTTGATCAAACAGACATGGCCAATGAAATTCCTGCTGTTATTATTTCATTTCTTTAAGACTATCTAAAATGACTTTTTTTTTTCTTCTTTAAGACTGCAGATGTGAATGTTGGGTCATCACCGAGCGCATGATTGCAAATACAAGTGGCCAAAATAGGGTTCCTCCAAAGGACCTCTGGAGAAACCTTACTCAACAGGGTATATAGCTTGAAGATTAGGGAGTCCCTCCAGATCAAGTTGCTACTTTGCATTGAAGTGTCACAGCTCCAGTACTATGGACATGTGTTTTAGAATGTCATAGGAAAGAATCACAAGACATTCCTTAAGCTGAGCTGACCAGCAGAAAACCTAGGGGCAGACCAAGAATGAGATGGTTGGACAATATCTATGGCTTCAGTTGGTCACAGTTGGGAATCCAGCCAGAAAGTCTAATGATGGTTGCTTCTGGTATGACCCTTGGGAAGAGGTGCTTGAGTATAAGACTCTTTCAGGAACCACGAGCAGAGATGGATGGATGGAGACAGCAGGTTGTTATCTGAGGGAGAGTTTGTTTGCTATGTTTAGCAGGTTGAGTGACCATGTTTTCTGTGATGTCTTAGATATATTGCTGAGATCAGTGGCAGTGATTGGTCAACTGTGTGAAAGTGAAACTACATAGGCTAGGAGTATAAAAGCTGTATTCCATGGTTTATGGACTTGATGAGGTTTCAATGAAGGCATCATTGTCATGTTGAGATTGAAGTGAAGAATACATAGGAATGTAATGAGTTTTCTTTACTTGCCCTAAGACTATTAGTTAATTTGAAGTTCACTCATGCAAGTTTACTGAGACGCTCAAGTGAGATGTTGCAGGAAAAACCTTGCAAGTTGGAAGCATCTCTGACTTGCATATCATTCATCAGAACCAAGTATAAGAACAAAAGACTAATTACAATCATCTTATTGCCAATTCCATTCAAAATCTCCTTCTCCTCTCTGTCTACACCACTGAACTGCATCTATCAACAATAACTATTTAGAGATAACTGGGGTGACTAGCCCATTAAGAGTTGAGTATCTTAGTGTTGTAGCTGAAGTAGGTTGACTTTAGTATTGTTACTGTTTAGTCCCAGGTCTAAGTGGACCTACCTTTGGGGTATGTAGAGTACATTATCTAAAATACCCTTCCTTTATTTAACAAGGTAGTGTGATTGAGGGAAACTTAGATGCTGTTTCTAGCAGGTGAAGAGATCAGATATAGGTCTTCCTATATTAGATCCTTGACCCCAATGTTTTGTTGGTTTATTTTAGGGATCTACCTTGAGTCCAAGGATACATAAGGTGGGGGGGAGGTTAATCTGGTTTCCATGGTGTACAAGTGACAGATAGATTGTAACACTCCCCTCTAGATGGGATGCTAGTCCATCACAAGATTAACTTCCCAGCCATTGCTGGGACTGGAGCAATGTGAAATGAAATGTTCTGCTCAAGAACACAACATACTGGCTAGTCCAGGAATCGAAACCACAACCTTATGCTTGTTAGTGCAACACCCTAAGCTCTAGGCCACACACTCCCACAATGGTTTATTTTACTTCTTAATATGTTCAACAACACCTTGTTATGTTATATAAGAATCCTAGTTCCTTCTGTTGGCTATGTCCTATGTAGACCTTCGGCATCACAGACGTAAGCCAACTGAATGTTTAAGAAGCAGCTCATGTGTTCACCTTCCAAAATATATATTGCTACACTCTGTAAAAATATCTGTATCAGTTTAAGTTGACGTTTGTACAATCAATTAAAGTACGGCTCCCCTAACAAGCCTTTACACTGGGAACACTATCCTAAAGTTTTGGATATATATATATATAATTTGGTTTCCATTTTAAAAACTAGTGAGAATTTGTAAATGTAGAATTTTATTACTGTATTGAATATCTCATACAAATGGTACATAAGCTTCTCCATCAGCTTTTTGTTTTTCTCTGTCTTAACTCTAGCATTTACACCAGTGATATCCAACCCAAATATTCTTCTTGTTTTTGATTTTTTTTTATGTTCAAACCGACCAGATCCAGCCTCTCACACCCGCCCTATAATGTCATTCTAGAAATAAACAATCACGTCATTGAAATTTAGAAACTATGAAGTAATGCACAATTAATTCAAAACAATGTGAATAAATAAGCATATTTAATAAAGTAATCTGAATGCTAAGGGGTTATGCTGTTAGATGTGGTATTGCTGAATGATTAAAAAGTTCGTTTCACGGCCTCAAGGTTCCAAGTTCAATCCCACTGCATGGTATTTTTGGGAAATATCATTTTCTACAACTTTGGGTCATTCCATACCTTGTGAATGAAATTGGGTAGATAGAAAGTGTGTAGTGCTTGTCAGGTGGATTTGAACCTGTAATTCAAAAATTACATCCTCGTCGCACACATACAAGCACATTGCAACATGCTGATCATCCTGGTTCTACCTTAGAATTACAATTAAGGGTGCCTCTGTGTCTGTAGAATGATCAGTCAATTGATATTAACCCTTTTGTTACCAACCTGGCTCTAGCACAAATGTCTTGTTTTCAAAAGTTCTGAATTAAAATCTTCCACCAAACCTTAGTCACAATTTATGTCCCTAACACTAGCTTAACGATAACTAATTTATTTTACTAAATTCTTTGTTATATCAAAAATAATAGAAAGAAAAATAGATACAGTAATGAAAGGGTTAATTCAGAAGCAGGTTATTTGGTTGATCAAAAAGCCCAACCAATACTATATGTTCCAATATATTATTGTTGTTTAAATTATTTGAATATGAATGTAGGTATTTTAATTTGATCTCAAAGCTATTTACTCAGTCGTGAAGGGTACATTTATATTTCTGTACTACCACTGTATTTCAATTTTGTTTAACAAGAATGTATGCATGGCTGTGCAGTTAAGAAGTTAGCTTTGCAACCTTGTGGTTCTGAGTTCAATCTTATTGCGCAGCACCTTGGGCAGGCAAGCAGTGTCCTCTACTATTGTTTTGGCTTGATTGGTACTTTATGCATGAAAATAGGTAGATTGAAATTGTTTTAACCCTTTAGCATTCAAACCGGCCATATCTGGCCAAAATATTTAACCTGTTTTATATTGAAACTGACCAGATCTCGCTTCTCACCTCAGCCCTACAATGTCATTCTAAAACTAAAAAATCACATCACTGAAATCTTTAAACTACAAGATAATGCATGATTAATTCAAAACAATACAAATAAACAAATATCACATTTTACAGAATAATCTGAACATTAAAGGGTTAAAACCTATCAAATATGTATCTGTATTTAATCTATCCCTTTCTCTCTATATATGCATGTGTATGTACATACATACACATCTGTCTATCTATCTATATATAATTAATGTAGGATATCCTACATTAATTATAAATTGAATAGTGTTCACTTCCGGATTCTCTCACTCTGTGAAAGTTTCTAGTTCGAATCACACGTGTCTCGAGATGTGCCGAAGATTTTTCTATTATGGATATATTTGGGGTACTTAGGTCTGCTCAGGACTTGGTGCTTGCTTTTTCCTTGGGTGTGAGTAAGTATTTCACTTATATCTCGCGTATTTGCCACTGAAGAGGGGAAAATTTTCTTATGAATTAACCCCAAAATTGGACCAATACGGTAATAACAAATTTTTTAGAGATTTCTATCGGTTTGTTTCGAGACGCATAAATTATAATGGTTATCGACAATTTTTTGTTTCGGTATATTTGGCATTAGAATTTTTCTTCTGCCCTTATCTTGTAAATTATTTATCTCTCTCTCTCTCCTCTCTCTCTCTCTCTATATATATATATATATATATATATATATATATATATATATATATATATATATAGAACAAATAGTCAGGGATTATCAATTCAGGCAAAATACTCCACACCAGGCTAACAATATTACAAACTATAAGTAATCCTTTGATAGGGTCCCAAGTTGAGGTTCATCACAATTCTATATTGTAGATCCACGGATGGGCTTCAGATAAACTAGTTTTTACAGAGTGATATTTAAGAAGCAAGTTTAAAATAATGGTCATTACATATTATTCGTTTATTAGATTAAACTTGGCTTGCGGCTGTTTCCAGTAGCTATTATAGGTACATTATTAATAGGTTTACTCAGTTGGGGTAAATTGGACAATCTAAGAAAATTAATACTACTTTCATTAGCTATTTCTGGAAGTAATAAGCAGAGCACATGGGGAATGGCTATTGTGTAGGGACGATGGGAGAAGATTAGGATGTTTGAGTGGAATAGAGAACAGGGAAGGCAGATTACAAGGGGGTGGGAGTAAGTAAGGAAGTGGTACTTGGTAGTAATATAAGTACACACACATATATATATATATATATACCTAAGCACAACGCGGCTACAGTAGAAGGTAATGGCAAACTTCTGAGTCTTATGCCATAACTTTCTCTCACTCTTTCCACCTGGATCTAGCAGCTCACATGCGACGGACTAGCGTCCTGTCCAGGTAGGGAACTTATACGCCAAGGAAACTGGGACACCAGCCTTTATGAGCCAGGCATGGCTTGAGAAGGAACAAACAACATATATGTATGTATGTATATATATATGTAATATGTATAGATGTATATATATATATATATATGTAATATGTATAGATGTATATATATATATATATGTAATATGTATAGATGTATATATATGTAATATGTATAGATGTGTATATATATATATGTATAGATGTGTATATATATATATAGATGTATGTATATATGTGTGTATATTATAATATATATATATGTGTATGTATATATGTATGTTCGTTTCGTTTAACATCCGCTTTTCATGCTAGCATGGGTTGGCCGATTTGACTGAGGGCAGGCGAACCAGATGCCTGCGTCAGACTCCAATCTGATCTGGCAGTTTCTACAGCTGGATGCCCTTCCTAACGCCAACCACTCCGAGAGTGTAGTGGGTGCTTTTAATGTGCCACCAGCACTGGCAACAGCCATGCTTGAATATTTTGTTCATGTGCCAGTGAGACAACGATCACGCTCAAATGGTTCTCTTTACATGTCAGACAGCTGCTCTGGCAGTGATCCCGCTTGGATGGAGCTGGCATGAGTGCCAGTCATCGAATTTGGTTCAATTTCGATTTCACTTGCCCCAACAGGTCTTCACAAGCAGAGTTTAGTGTCCAATGAAGGGAGGTTGGCATGGGTGCCAGTCAACGAATTTGGTTCAATTTTGATTTCACTTGCTTCAACAGGTCTTCGCAAGCAGAGTTTTGTGTCCAAAGAAGGAAAGGTATGCCTAAGTGGGCTGGCTACATGCTGGTAAAGGCCATGGGTTATGGCCTCACTTGTCCTGCCGGGTCTTCTCACACGCAGCATATTTCCAAAGGTCTCGGGTCACTAGTCATTGCCTTGGTGAGGCCTAATGTTCAAAGATCATGCTTCACCACCTCATCCCAGGTTTTCCTGGGTCTACCTCTTCCACAGGTTCCCTCAACCACTAGGGTATGGCACTTTTTCACACAGCTATCTTCATCCATTCTCGTCACATGACCATATCAGCGCAATCGTCTCTCTTGCACACCACAACTGATGCTTCTTAGGTCCAACTTTTCTCTCAAGGTACTTACACTCTGTCGAGTATGTACACTGACATTACACATCCATCAGAGCATACTGGCTTCATTCCTTGCGAGCTTACGCATGTCCGCAGCAATCACAGCCCATGTTTCACTGCCATGTAGCATGGCTGTTCGTACACACGCATCATACAGTCTGCCTTTTACTCTGAGCGAGAGGCCTTTGTCACCAGCAGAGGTAAGAACTCTGAACTTTGCCCAGGCTATTCTTATTCTAGTAGCTACACTTTCAGCACACCCACCCCCACTAATGACTTGGTCACCTAGGTAACAGAAGCTGTATATATATATAAATATATGTGTGTGTGTGTGTATATATATATATATGTATGTATATATATGAATGAATGTATGTATATATGTATATGTATATATAAATATGTATGTATGTATATATAAATATGTATGTATATATAAATATGTATGTATGTACATATATATATGTATGTACATATATATATGTATGTATATATATATATACGTATGTATATATATATATGTATATACATACGTATATATGTATGTATATGTGTATATATGTGTGTGTGTGTGTATATATACATGTGTGTGTGTATATATATATATATATATGCGTGTGTATGTATGTATACATACACAAAAAGGGTATTAGTATGCATGCATAGTCTACCAGTCTTTTTCCATTGGGAGCTTCTATCTCCCAATATTAGTCTATATTCTAGAGTCAATACATGCTTAAAGTTTATGATGATTATTTACAGAATTTTTGCTCATCACCATTTCTTAATTTCACACTGAAAAAAAAAATATATATATAAATTTAAAGAAAACAAAAAATCGAAATAACATTGATGAGCAACAATTGATTTGCATCAATTATTATTTATTAATGCCAGCCTCGCCTGGCCCCCGTGCCGGTGACACGTAAAAGCACCATCCGTTTCGTGGCCGTTTGCCAGCTCTGTCTGGCCCCCGTGTTGGTGGCACGTAAAAGCACCATCCGTTCGTGTCCGTTGCCAGCCTCGCCTGGACACGTAAAAGCACCATCCGTTCGTGGCCGTTTGCCAGCTCTGTCTGGCACCTGTGCAGGTGGCACGTAAAAAGCACCCACTACACTCACGGAGTGGTTGGCGTTAGGAAGGGCATCCAGCCGTAGAAACACTGCCAGATCTGACTGGGCCTGATGAAGCCTTCCAGCTTCACAGACCCCAGTTGAACCATCCAACCCATGCTAGCATGGAGAACGGACGCTAAATGATGATGATGATGATGATGAATTTATGCAAATCAATTGTTGCTCATCTATGCTATCTCTATTTTCTGTTTTCTTTAAAGTTTGATTCTTGATAGACTCCTGTTTATCCTTGTCTTTACCTATAACTTATGAGCATAACATTTTTGCCCATGTTTAAATATAGGCAATATACCGGGTTTTTTTTGGATACTTTTATCCCTTAGGTGGTTATTTTAACCTCTAACTCACATATTTCGTTCTCTATTTTTGTTATGGTTTTGAGGATATTTAAGTAACATGAGCACCAAATATTAATGTTTAATTATAAACTATTGGGAGTGGCTGTGTGGTAAGTAGCTTGCTTACCAACTACATGGTTCTGGGTTCAGTCCCACTGTGTGGCAACTTAGGCAAGTGTCTTCTACTATAGCCTTGGGCTGACCAAAGCCTTGTGAGTGGATTTAGTAGACGGAAACTGAAAGAAGCCTGTCATATATATATATATATATATACATATATGTTTGCCCACCCCACCCTCGCTTGACAGCTGATGTTGGTGTGTTTACGTCCCCTGTAACCTAGCAGTTTGGCAAAAGAGACTGATAGAATAAGTACTAGGCTTACAAAGAATAAGTCCTGTGGTTGTTTTGTTCGACTAAAGGTGGTGCTCCAGCATGGCTGCAGTCAAATGACTGAAACGAGAATATATATGTGTGTGACCGCGTGTGTACCGTTGGCGATTTTTTTCCTCCATCTTCCCTTCTCTGGATCATTCCTTTTCCTATGTTTCTGACGAAGAGCTCCGCTCCAAACGTAAAATCCTCCTTCTTCCCTTCCTTCCTGAGTGTTCAATAATACTATATTTGTTCCACGTCCTCGCGTTGTATTTTCTTGTTTGGATTAACTTCATATATATATATACGTATATACATTGTGTGCGATAGAGTGTACTGGGTGCTTTTTATATGGCACTAGCACCAGTGAGACCACCAAGTAATTATGTACATACATACATACATATATATATATATATAGGGATGGGCATTGAAAAGAAACTGATAAACTGATGGATTAGAACAAAAATACTTTGTAGTTATATTCTGCCTAAGTTGCACGGACACTATCTTTTTCTTGCCATTGGAAATACAGTAAGCAAGTGACTTGCTTGTTTGAACCTATAGCTAACAATTCTATTGTTCACAAAAGGCATGATATTAAGAACTTAATATTGTTTATAATTAAAAACCATAGATTAGCAAAATCATTAGAATATCAAATAGAATGCTTTGAAGTATATAGTTGAGGCTCTTTATGAATTAAACTTACTTTCCAGGGTCAATAAAATAAAGTACCAGTAAAGTACTTAAGCCCTTTTGTTTCCTGTGGAGCATAGGCCATTGATGATTTTTCTCCACAGTTCTCAACTCTAGACTGTCTTTTTCCTGAGGAAGGGCTTTCCTCTTCGAAGTTTTCTTAATTTTGATTTGTCATCAAGTGCTTCTGTAACTTTGCTTTTTTTTCTAAATAGGAGTTTTGGTTCCATGCATATCCATTTTTACTTCTTGGAAAAGGAGGTTCATATTAGTCTGCTCTCTATTCTTTTGACCTATCCTTCATGGGGGGGGGGGCTTTACTAGCAGCTTGTGCTCTGCTAGCATTGCTCTCGAGGTCTTTGAGGTACACAAGCCACCTCACCACAAGGACTGGACCTTGTTATTGATTAGTAAAGTACCAGGGTCAATTTCATCTACTATACTCTCTCTCAAAATGTGTTGCTTTGTGCCTGTGGCGTTATATCAAAATCTTAAACTGTTATATCAAAATCTTAAACTGTTAGTTCACAATATATATGAATAAAAGTATAATTCCCCCCCCCCTTTTTTTTATCTATTTGAAATGTTCTTTTGGCTAGGCACCTAAGCTTCCTATTTTAGTTGGGGGTTAATGAAAACTTGTGATGTTGATATTTTTTCCCAAGATTATTAGTAGCCTTAACATACCACCCAGTTTGACATCATACCACTCTAACACTGTTTCTACAGTGTTACTGTCAGTCTCTACATGGTTGCTCAGCCTATTAGAAATAGTAACCAAATCTTCCTCGAATCACCCCATACAATTTTTTGCTAAAATAGACACATTAAATATTGCCTAGTAGATAAAGCAACCAAATGTCTCTCAAATCACTTTTTTTATGTTAATTTTCCTAAAAATGTACGCATTGAATAATATAATTCTAGGTTCACAATACCTGTAAAAAAATAGGATGGGTCTGTTCATTCAGAGTTCACCTGGAGCTAAGCAAGAACAGTAATAACAACACTGACCACCTGGTACCTTAGAGCCCAGATCCACATCATGCTCCATTACCTCACCATATTTGTTTTACCTGCAGATATTCAGGCTGGTAACTCAACTTCATCAGTAGAAAGGCTTACAAAAGTTGTAGGTAATATCCTGCCTTCTCTGACTAACTTATAAAAGAAAATAAACATCATAAGCAAGATAATACTGTAACTGGAAAGATTATGTTCACAGACCAACTACTATACTTGTCTTCCAATTAGCAATTTTGTCATGTTTTACAGTTTCATCTTCTAATAAGAGTAATTAGCAATAATACTTGTTAAGTAATTTAGTTACTGTATTTATTTTGAGATGCTCTGTGTTTCTTTCAATTACTTTCAATATAACAAAGAATTTAGTAAAATAACTTAGTTATCATTCAGCTAATGTCATGGGACATAAATTGTGACTAAGGTTTGGTGGAAGATTTTAATTCAAAACTTATGAAAATTAGACATTTGTACACAGAGCCAGAGATGGTTTCAGCTGGGTTGGTAACAAAAGGGTTAAGTAATTTAGTTATATCTAGTTATAAAGCAACACTTTTTGTAAATCTCATCTAGAAACAATCATAAATGTAATAAAATATTTTTTCAGTCATACTATTGCACAAATAGTGGAAACAAATTTGCTAAGCTTTTAATGCATTTAACTGTTTGTCAAATGTAATTCTTATTAGTTCACATTGTTTTGAATTAACCATTCATTATCCAAAATACCTTTGAGATTTCCGTGATGTGACTTTATTTTTAGAATGATATTGCAGGGTAGTTTTGATAGGTTTGAAAGGCGGTGAGCTGGCAGAAATGTTAGCATGCCAGGCGAAATGCTTAGCGGCATTTTGTCTGCCGTTACGTTCCGAGTTCAAATTCCACCGAGGTCGACTTTGCCTTTCATCTTTTCAGAGCCAATTAAATAAGTACCAGTTACACACTGAGGTCAATATAATCGACTTAATCCGTTTGTCTTTGTTTGTCCTCTCTGTGTTTAGCCCCTTGTGGGCAGTAAAGAAATAGGTATTTCATCTGCCGCTACGTTCTGAGTTCAAAATCCGCCAAGGTCGACTTTGCATTTCATCCTTTCAGAGTCGATGAAATAAGTATCAGTTACGCACTGGGGTCAATATAATCGACTTAAACCGTTTGTCTGTCCTTATTTGTCCCTTCTGTGTTTAGCCCCTTGTGGGTAGTAAAGAAATAGGTATCTATGATTGCAGTATCTAATTTGTCTTTCCCACTTTTTGTTTTCTTAAGATGGCAGGGTGTGATTTGAGGAACATTGTGCTGGTATTTTTAGCAGGTTGAAGAGCCATGTAGTTCTCATTGGCTCATCATATTATATCACGTGTGTGTGTGTGTGTTGTTTTAATTAATACTATCAATAATTTTAAAGAAGTTTCTGTTGACTATACATACATATTTGATAAGCTTTTACACAGTTTATGGATCTTTTTCTATTTTTTGTATCTATGAAACTTTGCAATGACCTTCCAAGTTGCTTAGTTTCAATTCATGATTATGTTTCATCTTTTGAATGTTGAGAAAATGCAGCTTCAATGGTATAATCTATAACAGAATAAGATCCACAGTTGTGAAAATGTCAACATAAGATTCTATAAAATTTATTGTTGTTTTCAATATGTTCAACTTGAAAGAAGAGCTGATGTTCATACTAGTGTAGACATATATATAAAGACATGCTCTAAAGTCTTTCAAATTATCTATGGCCATACAAACATTCAGTGTGTGAGCGTGTAGGGAGGGTTGTACCTTGAGGATATTTAGATAGCCCATATAACCATTCCTTTGCTTGTTTTTTTATTCAATTGGACTAAGGCCTGGTTGGGGCACCTTGAAAGATTTAGATGATCAAATTGGCCCCAGTACTTATTTTAAGTTCTTTTACCTATCAGTATCTTTTTGCCACTTAGTGAAAAGGATGTAATCAAACCAACCCCATTTATCAAGCAGTGAAAGACAAATACAAAGACACACATATATATATTTGGGCTTCCACACAGTTTCCATCTACAAAACTCACTCACATGGCATTGGCTAGCCTAGGGTTATAGTAGCAGATATTTGCTTGAGGTGCTATGCAGCAGAGTTTGAACCCAAAACCAAATGGTTACAAAGTGAATTTCTTAACCACACAGCTACTTTCTTTCTGTTACAAATAATATACAGAACGGAATACAATTTGTATGATTCTTTCAATGTATGATGTACGTCTCATTTGAAGCTTGATCAAATCACATTCTATTTAAGTTTTAAATTTTCTTATTTGTTTGTTTGATTTTATAGTTTATTGTATTTATCTTTCTTTTGCAAGTTCCAACATTTACTTATTCTTAAAAAAACAGAATGCTGGATGCTCTTCAGTCAATCACCTCAGCTGTGGAGTAGATGTAGAATGTAAATGTCAGATAGGAAACCCAGTACTATAAGTAATGTGCCTTGCCTAAGAGGCACTGTTAAAGCTTTTGAACTCAAAACCCTGTGGTGAGCTCTTGAATACTCTTAACCCTTTCATTACTGTATTTATTTTGAGATGCTCTGTGTTTCTTTCAATTATTTTAAATATAACAAAGAATTTAGTAAATTAACTTTGTTATCATTAAGCTAGTGTTAGGAACATAAATTTTAACTAAGATTTGGTGGAAGATTTTATTTCAAAACTTATGAAAACAAGACATTTATACTAAAGAGTCAGAGCCCGTTTCAGCCGGGTTGGTAATGAAAGGGTTAATCTCACTGCAACTGTACTTCTTCAGTTTGGTGCTGTTTACAAAAAAAAAAAAAAAGGTCAAGTTTGAAGTGATACCAGTATTATAAAGTCACTTGCTATTACAGCAGTGGCATAGGCCAGGGCAGCCCTTGAGTTTTCCAGGCCCTGTACAATTATTCACAGTATGTCACAAACAAATGCCATAGTTACTCTAAATTGAAAGCTGTAATTAGTGCCCCAAAACTAAAAACACCTATTTCAAAAGAGCCTATACAGCAGATCCAAAAGTGCCACCCCTATAAAATCATTGCCGGACTGCTCCCTGCTTCCCACCAACAAATTAGCGTGTAAGGACTGCGATTTAGGAATTAACAGGGGAAAGCTGGGGAATAATAGGACAATAGAGAAGAGAAACAACGGAGTAACTCTTGCCTTAACTTATGGAGCTGTTTGCTACACATTAAATGTTTATTAGTGTGATTGTTGAGGGATTTGATTAACACTTTATCATTTAAACTGGCCATATCTGGCCAAAATATTCTACGTGCTTTATGTTCAAACTGACCAGATCAAGCCTTTCCCACCTGCCCTACAATGTCAACCTAAGAATAAAATAATCATGTCATTGATATCTGGAGAGTATGAGATAATGCCTGATAAATCCAAAACAATATGAATAAATATGCATTACATTCGTTAAAGTAATTTGAACGCTAAAGGGTTAAAAGAACAGACGCATTCATGCAGTCCACATACCTCTCTTTGTACAGCTATTATATTCAGTGTCAAGCCATTTAACTTAGCTTACTTAAAGCAGAGTTGTATGTCTATTCAAAAGATGAGGATTTCTTCCTAACTAGGTGATATATAGCTTTATACAGAGATGGATGGCAATCAATTGAATTGCTTCTTCTGTGTTCCTGGAAATGTAATGAAAAGCATGTAGTGTGTTGGCCTGAGGGAATTTAAATTCAGGTCATATAGAAAATCAAAACTAAATAGATGTAAGACGTTTTTGTCTCGTGATCTATATAGTTTCTGGCAACTTAGTTTATCCTTTGGAAGATCAATATTGTAAAATTTATCAAGATGATATATTTATAGCATAAATATCTGACTTGTTTCAAACTCACTCGTCTTTTCTTCCATTTTAGAAATTCAATCATAAACGAACACACACATAAACTCACACACATGTGTGCATAATGCAGTTTATTCCTTTGCTTCAAGCTCATGATTCACCCTCTCACTTCATCACGGTTTCTTACTGAACATAAATATTCACATATTTTTAGATACAGACAACATACAAAAATTGTACTGCAAAGATATGTGTGCACACATATACACATATATATATATATATATTTACACACATAATATATATATATATACATATGTAATATACACAATCATTTTAGCATAATGAAAACATGGAGGAAGTATTGGAGTGTGTGTGTGTGTATATATATATATATATACATATACATATACAACAATATATATGTATATATGGACAAATACTGAGGGATTATATATATGTATGTGTATGGCGGTGCCCCAGCATGGCCACAGCTCGTGAGCTGAAACTAGAATCAATCAATATTTTTATATATCTTTATATAAATATTGATATATATTTTAGATGTATATGTATTTATATATATATATATATATATACACATACACACATATATATACACACACACGCATATATATAGATGTATATATATGCAAACAAACACATATATACTTATATGATGTACATCATATACATACAAATATATATATATATATATATATACACACAGATGTATATTTAAATATAAATATACATGTATTTCTATATATATCAGTATATATATAAATGATGTCTGTATGTATTTAAAATTTTATGTTGAATATATGTTTTTCTGGCATTAGGAAA
Source organism: Octopus sinensis (assembly GCF_006345805.1). Lineage (NCBI taxonomy): Eukaryota > Metazoa > Mollusca > Cephalopoda > Octopoda > Octopodidae > Octopus > Octopus sinensis. The sequence continues at coordinate 39,270,714 of NC_043014.1, forward strand.
TTCTACCAGATCAAGATTGGACGCTGGTGCAGCCATATGGTTCGCCAGGCCTCAGTCAAAATCGTCCAACCCATGCTAGCATGGAAAGTGGACATTAAACGATGATGATGATGATATATAAGTTGTATATATTATATGTATATATATATGTATATATATATATATATATGTATATATATTATATATATACATGTATATATATGTATATATATATATATATATATGTATATAATGTATATATATACATATATATGTATATATATATATATATGTATATATATACATGTATATATACATGTATATATTATATATGTATATATATACATGTATATATATACATGTGTATATATATATGTATATATATGTATATATATACTGTATATATATATATATATGTATATATATTATATATATATATAATATGTATATATCTATATATATATGTATATATATGTCTATATATATATATATTATATATATGTATATATATATATATATGTATATAATGTATATATATATATATTATATATGTATATATATGTTATATATATATGTATATATATATATATGTATATATATGTATATATATACATGTATATATATATATGTATATAGATATATATATATATACACACACATGTATATATATATATATATATACACACACATGTATATATATATATACATGTATATATTATATATATGTATATGTATATATATCT
>NC_043014.1:39278935-39281435 GCF_006345805.1 Octopus sinensis
GAGAATGTAATCGATAAAGCCGTGGGAATATGCATTTGTAAAATCGTTTTTCTTGGAATAGAAAAAAGTCTATCTTTATTTCTTCTTTTGCAGGTGTCTCAAATTTAGGTTAAATCTGTGCTTCTCAAAGGGGAGGCCTATGGGATGGTCGGACAAATTGTTTTGAGAAAATTTAGTTTGAATGTTTGACAACTCAGCACTGCCTATTGGACGGCGGGGGGTCGTTTTGCTCGTATATATATATATATATATATATATGATGTCCCAGAAAAACGTATACATTGAATGATTACAAAAAAGGTGTTTATTAAAATACATTTTAATTCCAAGGTTTAAGAGAATCTACAGAGAGAATATAATTTTGTTATGATTTCCTGTTTTCAAACTGATCAATCTGGTTTAAGCACTGCTGATAATGCAATTCAATGGGATCATAAATATAAAGAAAGAAGTATTTGTCAGCAATTTTGTTGAATAGCTGAACTCAATTTGACAATTGTTACTGGTTTTGTAATGTAAACTTTAGTTTTGCAGTATTCCCATTAAACAAGTTCTAGTAGCGAACGTGGAGGGTGTTCTACTGAACCTCTTCATACAATCTTTTTGGTAAAATCTTATAAAGGTAAGCCCTTACATTACTATGGTAGTGTGGTTGGTGCCCCATGTTCCTGAAAATAAAATGTCCACATCTTCAAATCCTCTTTTATACTTATCACGATAGAAAGTTCAAATAAAAGGAACAAGTTATGGTACCATAAGAAGAGAATGGTCCAATTAATCCTGTTGATGATAAACTGTACTATACTGTAACTTCTGGTAACTTAACATGATGTTCCCCTCTAATGTGTGAATTCTCAGGTCCCCAATAAGTGCAATTGTGGCAGTTAGTTGAGCCATTGAGTTCAAATTCTGCCGAGGTCGACTTTACCTTTCATCCTTTCGGGGGTTGATTAAATAAGTACCAGTTATGCACTGGGGTCGACGTAATCGACTTAATCCTTTTGTCTGTCCTTGTTTGTTTCCTCTATGTTTAACCTCCTGTGGGCAATCTCTCTATATATAAATGGCAAAATGTCTGTGTGTGTGTCCTTTATACAAATCCACAATTTTTCAGTTAGAGGGCTTGCACTTTCTATGATCATTCAAAATCGTCCAAGGGTGATCGTGCACATCTTTACATTTCCGTAAAGCCATTAAAAAAATCAATAGAAGTGACTTTTTTGTGAATTTTCTATCCAAAACCCAATCAAAATGCCTAAAACTTGATACGCCATTTGAATGCCAGCTAGCTGTATGGTGATTGGTCAGAGATTTGGACAGTACTCGCGTGTATGTGCGCACGCATGCAACTGTATATGCATGCACTAGCACTATGACCTGGCAACGCCAGGTCATAGTTCTAGTAAAGGTATTAATTTAAAAGTAGCCTTATCACTCCAAGCAATCTTGGACAGTGTACATCTTCTGCACATCTTGCCAAGTACCACTCATAAAGCTTCACTTTTCGATCCAAATCATCTTCATCAAGAGCATGGAGTATTGAATCTAACTTTTCCAATGACAGTGATTCATAAATCGCTTGCTACTCTGATTTCATGGAATTCTGGCTTTATGTTCCTAGTACACTTTCTTGCTTTGTATGAATTGTTGATGTCCATGGTCTTCTGGAACATTTCTTGAGGATCTTCTGAACAGTTCCATCTACTTCAAACATATCTTTAATTCAAGTGATGGTGGTTCACATACATGGATCTGTTTGAAATTCCCTTCTAAACTGTCCTTGTATTCCATCTACATTTTTAACTTCCTGTAGCACTTTAGGATATATTTCCTTTGTTCAAAGTTTAATCTGGCTCCCTTCATCATTTCTTATAGGCTAAATTTAAAGAAAAGAATGAAAACTGAGTTATCAGCTGTTAAAGTGTGTATACATTTTTTTTTTTGGGGAGGGGTGACACATATGTCTTTATATCTTTTACTTGTTTCAGTGATTTGATTGTGGCTATGCAGGGGTTTTAGATAGTTACTTTGAAGGGTTTTGTTTGAATAGATCGATCCTAGAACTTTTTTTTTTTTCTAAAAGCCTTGTACTTATTCTATTGGACATTTTGGTTCTGGGAATGTAAACACACCAACACCAGTTGTCAAGCAGTGATGGTGGACAAACACAGACACAATGATATACACAGATGGATATATATATACGTACATACATATATGCATGCATGCATACATACATACATGCATGCATACATACATACATATATAATAATTATTTGAGGGAATATTAATCCTAACTTACAGGGAAAAATTCAATTTAGAAATACTAAATCAAATTTCACACAATATGGTGTAATTTAATTGTTCATTTTGAATTGATAAAAGGTAGTTTTTCTAATATATATATATATATGTATAAGAGGAATGGCCACTAGGTGGATTCCTAATATGCTAAAGGTAGACCCCATATTAAATTTATATATATAGATATATATACTCT
>NC_043014.1:39283935-39331435 GCF_006345805.1 Octopus sinensis
TCCACTAGATGGACTTTGTTTCTTTGAGACATACACTTAATCAGTCACCTGATTTTAACATCCCCAACTAGCCCTTGGGTGCACTTAGTGGAGTATAACCCTTTAGCATTCAGATTACTCTGTCAAAAATGTATTGCTTATTTATTTACATTATCTTGTAGCTTTGAGATTTTGATGATGTGATTGTTTATTTTTAGAATGTCAGTGCAGGGTAGGTATGAGAGGCCAGATCTAGCTGCTTTGAACATAAAACAGGTAGAATATTTGGGACAGATATTGCCGGTTTATATGCTGAATGGTAAAAGCAGCAACCTGACCAACTGTGGCTACTCGTAGCAGTATCAGACCCTGTTATTGATGACAGATCTGATGACTTCAATTATGAGTGTTCCTGTTGTTTGATTCTCATAACCATCTACCATTGAATCAGGTATAGTGTAAGTGGCTCAATATTCCACAGACATTTATAATTATAGTATGTGGAAACTACATTTTATTTTCCGGGCTGAGATTCAAAACTGAATCTAAGAATTCTTGCTCACCATTGGCTGACCAGGTGGGAAAAATTTCGTTGTCCTGTCAAAAGTGATAGATGAGTTTCCACTTGACCTCCAACCTGGCTGTCTCATGGAAAGTTCAGATGGACAACAAGTGACCTACATAGATACAAGCCACTCTTATAATGGTATATCCATCCTTCTAGCAAGAATGGGCCATTATAAATATGAGTTCCGTAGGAGACACAGACAGTCAGAACTGTGATTGAGATGGTGAGCCCTGTGAGTGGAGCGACATGCAAAAGTTAGCTGTTGCAGACCATAGAACAGACAAGATAGAGAAACAACACCACAGAGGTGAATGATGAACTCGCACATCATCATCATCATCATCACCATCATCGTTTAGCGGCCGCTTTCCATGCTAGCATGGGTTGGACGGTTCAACTGGGGATCTGGGAAGCCAGAAGGCTGCACCAGGCCCAGTCTGATCTGGCAGTGTTTCTACGGCTGGATGCCCTTCCTAACAATAACCACTCCGTGAGTGTAGTGGGTGCTTTTTACGTGCCACCAGCACAGGTGCCAGACGAGGCTGGCAAATGGCCACGATCAGATGGTGCTTTTTACGTGCCACCGGCACGGGGCCAGGCGAGGCTGGCAATGGCCATGAACGGATGGTGCTTTTTACGTGCCGTGTCTTTGTACTATCTTACCCCATCAACATTCTCTTTCCTCTGTTTTATGTAGCGGCATATTTGTTTCAAGTATCCAACAAAGTGAATGCAACTGAGACCAAATAAATAATGTAGTTTTTCCATTTATGCCAGTCCAACATGCCTAGCATCATCTGCTACACCCAACAACTTATATTGATCCCTCAGCATCACATTTCACTACAAGTATAACCCTTAGTCAGAATCCGTAAAAAGCACCATCCGAACATGGCCGATGCCAGCACCACCTCGACTATCTTCCGTGCCGGTGGCACGTGAAAAGCACCAATCCGATCGTGGCCGTTGCCAGCCTTGCCTGGCACCTGTGCCGGTGGCACGTAAAAAGCACCCACTACACTCTCGGAGTGGTTAGCGTTAGGAAGGGCATCCAGTTGTAGAAACACTGCCAGATCAGACTGGAGCCTGGTGCAGCCTTCTGGCTTCCCAGATCCCCGGTCGAACCGTCCAACCCATGCTAGCATGGAGAACGGACAACAATGATGATGATGTGTATGACAAGATAGGTCCCTTGAGTTTACAGTTACAGTCCAACCTGGTTTCACTCAGAAAGCTTGGGTTGCCTTGGAGCATTAGTAGAAGATACTTGCCTGATGTGCCAAGCAATGGAATTAAAACCCAAATCTCATAAATGCAAAGTGAAAATTCCTAACTCTTCAGTCATATCTTTGCCCTGATATTGTCCACACACATTCCTTTAAGCTCCAACTTCACATATAATCTTTATTATACCATTGAATACTTGAAGCATTATAGTATAAGAAAATATGTGTAGTAATGGTAGGAGTAGGAACTGTCAACTTTTGAATTTTTTGTCAGGTCTGGAGCAAGATTTCTAGAAAGAAGACACAGATTGCAAATTAATATGTGTGATAGGAGCAGAGATGAATTCTTGAAAGTTTTTAAGGCCTTTCAAGGATTTAAAAAATCATACTGTCTTTTCAAGGATTTAAAAAAATAAATTAATAGCATAGTGATTCATTGTATCACTCACATGACATTTAGACTTCTATTTGGTATTACAGGAATTTATTGGAAATTTTGCAGAAAAACCAATACTTAATGGGTAAATTCCCAACTGCATTGTAATAATGATTATTTTTCAAACTAAAGAACTTAGGAATAAATTTGAACCAGTATCTTTTTTTTACACACTGTTGTAGCTATGGCAACTGTAAAATTTTGAGGACTCTCTCTCTCTCTCTCTTCTTTCTCTCTCTTTCTCCTTGATTGTGGATTGGCAAAATTGATAGAACATTGGATAAAATATTTCATTTTTGGATTTGGTTTGCAAGATTCTTTATATGAGACACAACAGAATTGGATGAAATGCCTTGCAGTATTTCATTGCATTATTTTATATTCTGAGTTCAAATCCTGCTACAGTTATCTTTGCATTTTATTCTTCAGAGGTCAATAAAATAAATACCAGTCAAATATAGGGGTGGATGCAATCAATTATTTTCATTACATTGAAACATCTGGCCTTGTGCCAAAGTTTTTAAAAAATCATTATTATTAATGGTAGTTGTAGTAGTTTTTCAATTTCTTTGAATTTCATTCCTTTTGTAACCATCACTTTTTGTTCCCAATTCGTTCCTAATACAATCGGTCACATATCACTGATCAGATTCCTTGGCCATCTGGTAGAATGTGTTACATAAAACATCTTTTTCTCTTGGCTTTCTTGAGAAAATTCTGTAGTTTGTAAGCTATTTGTTGTTAAATTTCTTGAATTTCTTGAATTTCAACCAATCAATGACGTCTATTGAGGTCCCACTGAATGGCACTTTGGGAAAGTGTCTTCTATCATAGCCCTGGGGCAACTAAAGCCTTTTGAGTGGATTTGAGTGGTAGATGGAAATTGAAAAAAACCCATTGTATACATGCTTATTTTTGTATTTTTGTTTGGCTCCCACCACCACTTGACAACTGATGTCAGTTTGTTTACATCCCTGTAACTTAGCAGTTTGACAAAAGGTACTGATAAAATAAGTACCAGGCTTTAAACAAATAAGTACTGGGATCAATTTGTTTGACTAAAATACTTCAAGGTGCTGCCCCAGTATGGCTGCAGTCCAATGATTGAAACCAGTAAAAGATGAAAGATACATTCCTCATCAGTTCTGTAAAAAATGAAAAAAATGCTTTGAATCTTGTGAGAAATTCTTTAATCAGCCATTTAGAATTTCTTCTTTCTCTTAAACATTGTGGAAAATTTGTTTTAGTATGAACCTACAAAATGAAATCATTGGAACTGATAAACTGAAATAACACACTCACCACACATATAGACATAAACATATATATATATATATATATATATATATATATATATATATATATTCAAACATACATGTAGATATATTCATAGTCACACACACATATGCATATATATACATGCATATACATATATATATATGCATACGCATACATGTATATACATATATGCAAATATGTATATATACATCTACACACACACACATATATATATATATATATATATATATATACATACATACACATACATGCATATATACATACATATATATATATATCTATATGTACATATATATATAAATAAATACATACACACACACACACACACACACATACATACATACATACATACATACATACATAGACACATGTATATATTCAGTTTGATCTGTATACCCAATCAATTAATCATATAAATAAAACAAAGAATTAAAATAAACAAGTTAAACATTTTGTTTAATCCAATAATATAATGTAGATAACTAACAGAAATAAGTTCATGACTACATGGCACTTTTTTCAGGGATAACCTTCAAATGCTATGTCGCACAAACATTTGACAGTTATCTCTGATGATAAAAATTGATATTTTACAAATACATTTTCTATCCAGATATATCGTTTTACTCTCAGTTATAGCATCTCACTCTCTTTCTCTCTCTCACACACACACACACATATGAGAAATGTGGATAAACACAAACCTTGTACTATAGTTCCTACATGCATTTTGCTATTAAATGCACATGGAGTGCCTATTACAGAGCTCCAAACAACATAATGGGGAAATGTACAGAGGAAGTACACTATAAACTTGTGTTCATCCTTATTTTTCCTGCATTTGTTCTGTAGCTTGAAAGTGGTAATACAACCCAGTATAGAAGTTAACAACTACAAGGAAGGAAGAAGCAAACTGGATTATAATAATCTGTGTCAAGCTCTAACTATAATAGTAGCTGTCATACAGCCATTTGTAAACACAATTTCTAATATATATATATGTGTGTGTGTGTGTGTATGATGTATGTGTGTGTGTATATATATATATATATATATATATATATATAAAACATAATACAAAATAAGAAAATGGAGGAATAGATTTCTTTCAATCATCAACTACTACATAATACCAATTCATATAATATATTAACTAATTATTTAGGAATATCCAGATCAAACAGAATAATACAGAATAAAACAGTACACATCAATAAGACGAGGCCCTGAGATATATATATAAGTAACTTATTTTTAACTGCATATTACCTCAATACATCTGACTAATATGGGCATAATGAGATACTCTTATCTACAGGCTGAAACAGCTGTAAGATCCATTTTATATGTATTGTTCTTATGGTATTATCTTACTTATTGATGTGTACTGTTTTATTCTGTTTGATCTGGATATTCCTAAATAATTAGTTAATAAATTATATGAATTGGTATTATCTAGTAGTTGATGATTGAAAGAAATCTATTCCTCCATTTTCTTATTTTGTATTATGAATTTGAGGTAAAACATTTTACCTTCGCCCATATAATACATTAAATGAATTAATTGCATTGCAATTCTTAGCATTTATGTATTAGCCTCTCTGGGTACTTTACTGGCAGTATATTGGATAAATGATATCCCATAGTGGGTTACACTCATAACCCCTATCTCACTTTGTAATATATAAAAACATAAATATATATATAATAGTGAAGGCACATGGCTCAGTGGTTAGAGCGTCGAGATTATGATCATGAGGTTCTGAGCTCAAATCCTGGACTGGGCTGCGTGCTGTGTTCTTGAGCAAGACACTTTATTTCACATTGCTCCAGTTCACTCAGCCGTAGAAATGTAGAAATGAGTTGCAACGTCACAGGTGCCAAGCTGTATCAGCTGTTGCCTTTCCCTTGGATAACACTGGTGGCGTGGAGAGGCGAGGCCGGTATGCATGGGTGATTGCTGGTCTTCCATAATCAACCTTGCCTGGGAGGGTAACTTTCTAGGTGCAATCTCATGGTCAGTGTCATGACCGAAGGGGGTCTCTCAGATATAAAAATATATATATAAACACACACACACATACATATATATACAGGGTGTGGGGAATAAGTTGCTGTCTAAATTATGCAAAAATGAAAATAACACTGCCATCTTATTTTAACAGATATATTTACCAAAATTACATAAAAATATCTTGAAATACTAAAGAATAAATTTATTCAATAAAATCGCCATTGGCTTCAACCATTGCTTTCAGACAACTTCAGAATCTCCTTGTTTAACTTGGTGAGTGCTGCCATAATCCTTGCCTTCAGTTCATCTTCGATGTTACAAGGAGTTTTGTTGGTCTCTTGCTCCACACATAATAACGTAAGAGGTTGCGGTCTGGGGAGTTAGGTGGCCAGATGTTAGGGGTGGTGTAGTCGCAGAAATAGTCTGACAGCCATGACTGGGTTCTCCTGCTTGTGTGGCATGTTTCCAGACATAGGGTCTTCCAGCAGCCATCTTCTTCATCCGGGGCAGCACTATCTCCTCCAGGCACTTGTGTAGGCCTCCGTGTTGAGTCTGAAGCCCTGTGGGAAAAGCGGAGGTATAATGTCACCATCGTTAGTGATCACTCCAAGCACCATGATGTTGACTGGATGTTTGATTTTTATCACTCATGGTATATATTTTTGGGACATGGCAAGCCAATGGTTGTTCTGTGTGTTCACCATCTGATCCTGGCAGAAATTTTTCCCGTCTGAGAAAAACCAAAGCATGTTTAGTTGAAGATGATGCTTGAGTTTGTTCAAAAGCTTCCTAGCATGGTCTTTCCTCTTGCCCTTGATAGGCTGGGATGAAAATTGACCCTTTCTCATCTTGTATGAGTAACACCGAATGTCTTCATGCACTACCTACCTGATAAGAAACTCACACTCCCATGTCCCTGGCGAAGGACCTGATTGACTTGGAGGGAGTGTTGTTAATCATAGCCTGGATATCACCAACAAATTCAGTTCTTTTCTTAACCTGGATTCATTAACGTTTTTTTGCATTCCTGAACTTCTGAGCATTTGCTTATGTCTGTGACATAGATATTTAAAAATTTTGTGTTCATATAGAGTCTGACGAGCTGTCCTCAAGGCTTTAGCTTTGTGGGTGCAAAACCTTGGGTAACTCTTTGTCCAAGATAAAAAATTTTTGTTCATATATATATATATATATATATATTAGACAAAAACAGATAACAAAGACAAGGCTGTGAGGAGTTTTCAGGACATTTATAAGGAAAGAGAAAGTTAGCCTTACAGCTGTTTCTGAAATATTAGGGATATCCCTTCATCAGAGATGATGTGAGAGAGGTAAATGTTTGTGTTTGAAGTAAGGAATTATTATGGAAAAGGAGGAGATAGGGAAATAGAGGGAAATAAGAGAATGAAAGTAGAAATAACATAAAACATTGTAGATGTAGTTCCATTATTCAAGTAAAGTGGTGTATAGAAGTGGTAAAAAAGTTTCCTGTACATGGTATATAAGTTCCGATAGTAGTTCGTATTTAGTCATTTCAAAGTATGGAGCCATGGATTCTATATTACCCATGCAAAGGGGCTTTGTGGGCAACACAGAATCCACAGCTCCATACTTTGAAATGACTAAACACGAACTACTATTGGAACTTACATACCGTGTACAGGAAACTTTTTTACCACTTCTATACACCCTTTACTCGAATATACACTTTAGATGAGTTGTAGTGCACCTGAGCACTGTACACAATTATTATTATTATTATTATGGAACTGCAAGTACAATATTTTACATACAACAGACTTCTTTCAGTTTCTGTCTACTAAATCCTCCCACAAGGCTTTGGTAGAAGACATCTGCCCAAGGAGCCACGCAGTGGGACTGAACCCAGACCCATATGGTTGGGAAGCAAGCCACTCAAGTATAGATTAGTAAAATAAGGTGGTGAGCTGGCAGAAATGTTAGCACGCCGGACGAAATGCGTAGCCGTATTTCGTCTGCCGTTATGTATGTCCTGAGTTCAAATTCCACCGGGGTCGACTTTGCCTTTCATCCTTTTGGGGTCGATAAATTAAGTACCAGTTATGCACTGGGGTCGATGTAATCGACTTAATCCCTTTGTCCCCTCTGTGTTTAGCCCCTTGTGGGCAATAAAGAAATAAGTAAAATAAGATTCTATAGAATCTAGGCACATCAACATGCAGGATGCCAGAAATGGCTAGGTACAAACCCCATTTATGTTCTTTCTTTTATATATATAAATCCTTCTTTATAAACATGGATTTCAGTCATTTTGTGATGAACAATGCTGAAATTGTTGACACCAAAAACATGTAGAATAGCAGCTTAGATTAAAATGAAATCCTAACACTGGCCCCCAAAATGACCTAGACTTATGGATGTAAAGAATTGGATGACAATTTGGGATTTGCCAGCCTCGCCTGGCCCCCGTGCCGGTGGCACATAAAAAGCGCCATCTGTCCGTGGCCGTTTGCCAGCTCCGTCTGGCACTTGTGTGGGTGGCACGTAAAAAGCACCCACTACACTCACGGAGTGGTTGGCGTTAGGAAGGGCATCCAGCTGTAGAAACATTGCCAGATCAGACTGGGCCTGATGCAGCCTTCTGGCTTCACAGATCCCAGTTGAACTGTCCAACCCATGCTAGCATGGAAAGCGGACGCTAAATGATGATGATGATGATTGAATTTTGTAAAGAAACCTTTATGTATTTCTCTTTTGTTTGGTAGGCACAAGATGTGACAATATTTTTGCTGTTTTTGGTATTATTAGATTTAATCCTTTTGCTTTGACAATGTAAATGTCAAAGGTACCAAGTCCAGTATCAAAGCCCCTAAGTAATTAGGTGTATCAACTTTTTTTCACATAAGAATGAAGGTAGGTGGTAAGTTTTGGTTGGTCATTTCTTATATGTGTGTGTATATATATATATATATACACATTTCTTATGTGTGTGTGTATATATATATATATATAGTGGCTGTGTGGTAGGTAGCTTGTTTACCAACCACATGGTTCCGGGTCCAGTCCACTGCGTGGCATCTTGGGCAAATGTCTTCTACTATAGCCTCGGGCCGACCAAAGCCTTGTGAGTGGATTTGGTAGACGGAAACTGAAAGAAGCCCGTCGTATATATGTATATATATATATATATATATGCGTGTGTGTGTTTGTCCTCCTAGCATTGCTTGACAACCGATGCTGGTGTGTTTATGTCCCCGTTACTTAGCGGTTCGGCAAAAGAGACCGATACAATAAGTACTGGGCTTACAAAAGAATAAGTCCCGGGGTCGAGTTGCTTGATTAAAGGCGGTGCTCCAGCATGGCCACAGTCAAATGACTGAAACAAGTAAAAGAATAAAAAAAGAATATATATATATACACACTCAATAACACTATAAAATGGTCAAAACTTTTTCACAGGAACTTAGTTCAATGTGAAAACCTCACTAGAATGGGAGAAAATGCTAATATATGATCTAAGTTATATGATGTATAAAAACATGTAATATAGAAATAAATATCTGTAAATATAAAACCATCTGAATTTCTGAGTACCTCATTTCTTCTAATATATATATATGAGAAGTATTCGGGTGATGTATATATATATATATAGTGAGAGAGAGAGTGATTGAAAAGTAACTCCTTATTTTAAAATACTTATAAATTATTTATTAATAGTAATTCTTACAAAATAATGTACATGAGAAGAAAGCTTTTAGTATGAGGTTTTATTTAAAGTTAGATATGGGTTCCAAATGTTGCCACTAGCTTCTTGAGCCACCATGGAATTGCATCAACTGATTTCACCAGGAACTCTGGTGGGGATGGAAGTTGTGGTCACCAACAACAAAGGGCCAAGATGGAATCGCTCCAAAGAAATTTTACCTCATACTTCTCAGAAACGAGGGATCTGGACTATTGGCAAAGACTCAAAACCTTAAAGATGTACTCAATAGAAAGAAGATTTGAGCGATACTGAATTATATACATTTGGAAAATGATAGAGCAAACGGTGCCAAACTTTGGTATCAAAACCTACCACTCACTGCGCCACGGAAGACGCTGCCAGCTACCACCAATCAACAAAAAGGCTGGCCAGGCAGCAAAAACCCTGCGAGAGTCAAGTCTGTTGGTTCGATGAGCACAACTATTCAACTCCATTCCGGTAGATGTCAGAAATCTATCAGGATGCAGTGTGGAATCATTCAAATTGCAGCTGGATAGATACTTAAGCACCATTAGAGATGAACCCCATCTCCCAGGATATACACAACGAGCACAAACTGACTCAAACTCGCTCCTACACATGTCAAAATTAAACAGAGAATACAACCTGGCAACCACACCAGACTCTGAAATGAAATAACTTCTTGTATTTGCCATTTAGTAATTATGATAAAACCATTAGAAGCGGAGATAATTTTAATAAATGAAGCATGTATATCGTATAGCATTTAATACACCTGTATTTGTCTATGTTATTCAAATGCATGTCACTAGCCACTTTGAGTTATTTCTCAGTTCCTTTCTGTTTAAATAACTACAGCTACCACCGACATCATTTCCTAAACATTTTCTGGATTGGGCGGGAGAAAAATGGGGTATATTTTATATGAAATTTTGCAGATACGTTTTCAAGGGTATAGATTACGAATATATTATTATTGTTGTTGATGTTGTTTTAGGAGTTTGGGATCATTCTCCGGCATACTTACACAAGTGTCTCCACCCCGACTTTCTTTCCTCTTCCAGGAAAATGGATATTTTTAAATGAAATTTTGGATCTTTTCGGTTTGAATGGCAGTTTTTTCTAGCGGTGTCATATGAAATTGTCACCCATAATTATGACCCTAGTATCGATCTATTGCATGTCAATCTGTTTTATGGTTAGGGGTGGGAGGAGGGTATCTTTTTTTCTTCACAAATGTAAATAAATCCAATCTGTTTCTTAAACGGGGGACATATTCATACGGCATAGAATATTTTTCACCTCAATAGACGTCATTGATTGGTTGAAATTGCAGGGGAAAAAATAATAAATATCTTACAAACTATAGAAGTTTCTCAATAAAGCCAAGAGAAAAAGATGTTTTATAAACACATTCTACCAGTATACGAAGTTTTAAAGTGTTTAGTTACGTGGAAATTATTTTAAAAAACTGCCGTTCAAACCGAAAAGATCCGAAATTTTTTACAAATACACTTTTCTGAAAGTTATGAGGAAACAAAGGCGACATGTGTGAATTTTCCCAAACTTCTCTCCCAACTTCCTGAAAAAAATTTCACAAAAATTTCCAATATAATCAGAATTTACACTATCCAAAGCATGTTTGTAGAAAATTTCGTTAATAAATATGAATTTTCTGGAAGTTAGGAGGAAACAAAGTCTTTCCTCAGTAAATTTGTATATTAACACCCGCACGATTTTCACTAAGAAAAAAAAAAATTACCAAAAAACGTCAGTGATTTTTTTTCCTCGTTATAAGCACTTTAGGTGTGTAAAATATCAGAAAATTAAAGGAAAATGAAATTTGATGATAAAATTTTGAGAACCGGTGTTGTTGATAAATACTTGACTGTGGAAAATGTAACCGGTGTAGATGGGAAAATTTATCTTAGTATAAAAAGATTCGGTGCATAGATAATTACTTTTTTTTCTCTCGTATAATTGATGTACATGCAATCCGCTCCATGCCAATATAAACAACAAAGAATACTAAAGAACAAAGGCGTTTCATTACATCCTACCTACTCAACACACATCAACAAACTGAGAAAATGGTTGGCATGTAAACACTTTCAGCGAAAGTACTACTGTTCTCAATGGATAAGTTATCTTGAGTAAGAAAAATGAAGATAAAACAAATTTTGAAAGTGAAATAAAATGTTATTCAAAAGTAAACCATTCCGAAAGATGTTTTTAGAATGTTCTGAAAACATTTATCCCCGGTTTTCTCATATTTTTCCCTCTAAAGAAACTCATCTACATTTTAATTCAATATTTGTTAAGGCGTAACTTCGGTATAAGTAAGGTCATCCTTTCGGGGTCGATTAAATAAGTACCAGTTGTGCATTGGGGACGATGTAATCATCTTAATCCGTTTGTCTGTCCCCTCTGTGTTTAGCCCCTTGTGGGTAGTAAAGAAATAGGTATAAGAAGGGAGAAAAGAGTTTCTCTTATTTTCAGAAATGTCAACAAAGTCACGCGTGTACCTATACCGAAGTATCGCCTTTGTTTATACTTCCATCATATTCTTGAATCTGCAATTATATAATTCAACTCTTTCTTCTCCTTTAGAAATGAATACGCAGCAACAAAACTCTGAATGTATGGCAAGATACAATAAAACATTTCAAATAACAATAAATTGAATTATATCGAAATGAATAACATTTTATTTCAATTCCAAAATTGTTTTATTTTCACCTTCTTAATTACTAGCGCGAGTTCACTCTTCTTCACGAGTCCCCCCCCCAATCACCGCTTAACAACCGGTGCTGTTGTGATTACGTCCTCATAACATAGGTGGTTCGGCTAAATGAACCGTCATAATAAGTTTGTTTGTTCCTTCTTGAGTCGCCTCTGGCTCATAGGGCCGGTTTCCTTGGCGTATAGGTTCCCCACCTGGACGGGACGCCGGTCGGCCGCAAGTGAAATATATATATATATATTGTTTGTTCCTTCTCAAGCCACGCCTGGCTTATTAGGGCCGGTTTCCTTGGCGTATAGGTTCCCCACCTGGACGGGACGCCGGTCCGTCGCAGGTGAGCTGCTAGATGCAGGAGGAAAGAGTGAGAGAACGTTGTGGCGAACTTAGGTGTTTCGCTCGTAAACACACACATCGCCCGGTCTGAGATTCGAACCCGCGATTCCGCTGCTCTAATCACCAAGCCATGTGCCTCCACTCGTTACAATAAGTACCTGACATCAAAAAAATAAGTACTAGCGATTTAACTAAAACTTCGTCAAGGCGATACCCCAGCATGGCCGCAGTCTAATGACTGAAACAAGTAAAGGATAAAAGATAACTCGGTCAATTTAAAGATCCTTTGCAGATTAATTATTGCGTATTATTATTAATAATTATAAATAAGTCCATAACTTACAATTTTATAAATGTTATTTATTTACAATCGATTTTTTGGTAAATCTTATAACACTGAGCAGCTCAGGTCCAGAGCGACGAGAAATGACTGTTTCAGCGCACAGTCCATAACTATTCATAGTTTTTAGAATATCTGGTGGATCGTTTTCGGCAACAACCACCAAATAAAGTATCCCTGTTTCGGACAGAATGTGGGGGATAAGCGGGAAAAGTCTATCCATGACTTCACGTCCTTTGGTGCCTCCGGCCCACGAGGCAACAACGGGATCGTCAGCATTAAACTTGATGTCATCACTTGGTGTCGGCACGTAAGGCGGGTTAAATAACAGAATATCTACTTTGTTTGAAAGTCTCGGAAGTAGTCCAGACATTAAATCAGTTTCCACTGCTTCGACGACCACATCGTTGTGAAAAGCCGTATCACGGGCGATCTGTACTGCTGTTCTGTTTATGTCTGTACAAATATAAAACAAGGATGGTCCCAGAACACGGGCTAAAAATACTAAAGGAACACCACTGCCGCATCCTATCTCAACGCAAATGAATGGTTGTTGGTTTTTGATAAAAGGAAAGTCCTTCTCGATTGCATCGAGCAAAAGAAAAGTGTCCTCTGCTGGTTCATAAATTTTTTCGTAATCTTTCGAAGAAATGTGTGAGAAGTTTGGTGTAGAAAACATTACGGAATGAATTGAAGTCGAGAAGGAAAAAGCACATGTTGAAACGGAATTGTCTCCCTTTATGTATTTGGTTTTTGGACGTATATCTGACAGTTTTTTTTTTTTATTCGAGAAACACGCAGAAATTCAGTGTTTTGTTAATAAATATATATTTATTTCTTGGATCTTTTCAGTTTGAACGGCAGTTTTTTAAAATAATTTCCACGTAACTAAACACTTTTAAACTTCGTATACTGGTAGAATGTGTTTATAAAACATCTTTTTCTCTTGGCTTTATTGAGAAAATTCTATAGTTTGTAAGATATTTGTTGGGTTTTTTTCTTCAATTCCTGCAATTTCAACCAATCAATGACGTCTATTGAGATGAAAAACATTATGTGTCGTATGAATATGTCCCTCGTTTAAGAAACAGATTGGGTTTATTTACATTTGTGAAGAAAAAAAGATACCCTTCCCCCACCCTAACTCTAACTCTAGCCCTAAAATAGATTGAAATGCAATAGATCGATATTAGGGTCATAATTATGGGTAACAATTTCATATGACACCGCTAGAAAAAACTGCCGTTCAAACCGAAATGATCCGATAAATGTCTTTACACATCCGTATATGTTTGATTCAATGTCCAACATTTGTAATATAGTGAGTCAAAACTGTTTGATAAACTAAAATTACTCATGCAATTAGAAGACAGAAATACCCCCTAGTATGTGTTTGAAATCTTAAAAGAAAACTCAATCAAGGGAGATAATTCCAATAATATCAATAATCAATTTTTTGTAAAATAAAGACTATGCAATAAGGAATGAATCTAGTCCAAAACCAATTGGTGAGAGCAACGGTAAGATTTTGATCTTGTTAGATCTTATCAGCCAAGTATATTTACACCAAGTTGCGGGCTTAGGAGTGTTCAATCATCATCATCATTTAGCATCCGTTCTCCATGCTAGCATGGGTTGGATGGTTCAACTGGGGTCTGTGAAGCTGGAAGGCTTCATCAAGCCCAGTCAGATCTGGCAGTGTTTCTACAGCTGGATGCCCTTCCTAACGCCAACCACTCCGTGAGTGTAGTGGGTGCTTTTTACATGCCACCCGCACAGGTGCCAGACAGAGCTGGCAAACGGCCACGAACGGATGGTGCTTTTACGTGTCACCAGCACGGGGCCAGGCGAGGCTGGCAATGGACACGAACGGATGGTGCTTTTACGTGCCACCAACACGGGGGCCAGACAGAGCTGGCAATATACATAGAAATACTGGGAAGTAGCAAGGCTGAATGTATAGCAACCACATTTACTGTAGGGTATCAGATATGTAATGTGCATTTTTACTTGTTTCAGTCATTGGATTCGTGTCATGCTGGATCACCATCTTGTAGGGTTCAGTCAGAGAAATCAATCCCTAGTATGAATTTTTAACCCTTTTGATACCAACCCGCCTGAAACCACTTCTGGCTCTGTAGTACACGTGTGTACCTATACCGAAGGATCGCCTTTGTTTATACTTCCATCATATTCTTGAATCTGCAATTATATAATTCAACTCTTTCTTCTCCTTTAGAAATGAATATACTTGTTTTCAAAAGTTCTGAATTAAAATCTTCCACCAAACCTTAGTCACAATTTGTGTTCCTAACACTAGGTTAATGATAACTAAGTTATTTTACTAAATTCTTTGTTATATTTAAAATTACTTGAAAGAAACACAGAGCATCTCAACAGAAATATGGTAACAAAAGGGTTAAGTCATGTACTTAGTTTATCAGTCTCTTTTGGTTGAACTACTGTGTTGGAGGGGGTGTCAAGAAACCAGCACCAGTTGTCTAGTGGTGAGTGGAGACAAACACACACACACACATACACAATACACAGCACACATTATCATCATCATTGTTTTAACATCCACTTTTTCAAGCTTCTGTGTATCAAACATAGTTTATTGAGGCAGATTTTCACCTGTCACCAACCCTCACCTGTCTTCAAGCAAGGTGATATTTCTTCATGACCAAACGTGTTTGTAGAATACTGGAAATGAACAACACTGCTTGTATTACAGCAACACCAACACAATGAAATACAAACATACACATGTTCATACTCATAAAATCATTTCTGCACCAATTTAGTGAAATGAAAAAATTATATTAACTGAAATTATTCTTGTCATTGAAAACTAAGAACTATTTTAAGTAATATGAGTCTTAACTGTATGTGTATATATCTAAAAAAAAAATCATATTCACAATACCATATTTCACAGATTTTGTTGTTTGTTCCTTCTCGGGCCATCCCTGGCTCATAAGGGCCGGTTTCCCGGTTTCTTGGTGTATAGGTTCCCCACCTGGATGGGACGCCGGTCCATCGCAGGTGAGCTGCGATGAGAAAGTTGTGGCGTAAAAGTCAGCAGAAGTTTCGCCATTACCTTCTGCCCGAGCTGTGTGGAGCTTAGGTGTTTCGCTCATAAGCACACACATCGTCCGGTCTGAGATTCAAACCCGCGATCCCTCGACCGCGAGTCCGCTGCTCTAACCACTTGGCCATGTGCCTCCACATATCCACAGATTATATATATATTGAATAAAATTTAATATCCTTAACATGCCTTGCCCAATTGTTTGCCTTTCGTCACAACTTTAACCTACACCTACTGACTCAACTAGCTTTGGTTTCTACAGGGACGACAGGCTGGCAATATCAAGTGGCGCTAATGGCCACATGCTAGATAGGCTCACAAAGGGCCTTACAAGCACCATGAACTCCCTCAGACTGAAGGTCGCTATAGAGACCAACCTGAAAATGATAGATTTTCTTGACGTAATCAAGAACCTAGAATCTGGTTTCCTTTAGGAGAGCAAATGAGATGTTGTCTTACATTAACTCAGGTTCCTGCCATCCAGCCATAGTGTTCAGGAATCTGGTTAAGAGTGTCGGCAGGAGAATCTCCAACTTGTCTTCAAGCAAAGACATCTTTGATGCTGCTGCTCCATACTATAACTGGGCTCTGGCTGCCAATGGTTTCAAGGATAATATTAGTTACATGCCAGACCCTAGCCACCACCAAGAGAAAGCACCACAAACATTAAGACCAGAGTAGGTAAGCTCTTCCTCAGTTTAGTTGAAAGACACTTCCCCTGTACCAACAGGTTCAACAAAATATGTAGTAGACATACCCTGAGATCATCCTTTAGCTGTGTGCATAGTGTAAAAAAATTTTAGTAGGTAGACCCACACCCGAGGCAGAGGCAGGATGCTCATGCAGGGGTTACACAACTTCTCCACTGAATGGCCACTGCAATATGGAGATAGTTGTTTACAAAACAGAAGTAACAGCAACAGGACCCAATGGAGACCTGAGTGTGTGGATGTATGTGGGAGCAACAGAAGGCCCCTTCAGAACATGTTTTAATGACCACAAGTGCTCCTTCAACATCCCAGAAAGACACAACGCCAAAAATTTAGCCAAGCATGTCTGAGCTTTGAAAGAAAGTGCCACAGAGTACAGCATAAAGTGAAAGATCCTAGAAAAAGCAAACTGTACTTCAAAAGCAGCAGGAAGTGCAGATTATGCCTGGCTGAGAAGAGAACAATTTTAAAAGGTACCCAATGCCTGGATGTCTACTTGAAAAGCAGGAGTGAGGTATTTAATCCTTGCCCACATGAAAGGAAGTGCATCCTGTCATACCTGAGCACTCCACCACGACTGCAACCACAGGTCACCTGCCTTGAATCTCCCCCAATGACCTTCCACTAATGCCCTTGGGTCTGGCAAAATGAGTGTAGCGAACTCTAGTGAGCTTCCTCTCTTATATTACATACTTACGAATGTAGCAGGTAACAGTTAAACCTTTGGGAGCTGTTTTGGACCCTGTTGTGTCTACCACTCTGATTGGTTGGTATTGGCACAATTTGTCTCTTACTCTATTGTGTGCCAATATCTATTTCTTTACTACCCACAAGGGGCTAAACATAGAGGGGACAAACAAGGACAGACAAAGGGATTAAGTCGATTACATCGACCCCAGTGCGAAACTGGTACTTTATTTATCGACCTGAAAGGATGAAAGGCAAAGTCGACCTCGACGGAATTTGAACTCAGAAAGTAACGACAGACGAAATACCGCTAAGCATTTCGCCTGGCACGCTAACGTTTCTGCCAGCTCGCCGCCTTATTGTGTGCCAATATCCAACCCAACCAATCACAACCTCCAAATAAGTCACATGAGAGAGTCTGTTCCAAACAAGCATTTGAGCCTACCCATCAGCTATAAAAGCTCACCTCCTTCTAGTCTGTGCTGGTATGATCATATGCTATGGATGGGTGAGGAGAGCTGTGTGCAGAAGTGCCACTCCCAAACAGTGGAAGGAACCTGTAGTAGAGGGAGACCAAGGAAGACAGAGGATGAGGTGGTGAAGCATCCCCTTTGAACGTTGGGCCTCACAGAGGCAATGATGAAAGACCGAGACCTCTGGAGATATGCAGTGACTGAGAAGATCCTGCAAATAAAGTGAGATCACAGTTGTAGTCTATGCCAGTGTCGCATAACCAGCCCACTCAAAAGTACCTTTGGATCGTAGGGCAACATGCTGTGCTTGAGGAGACCTATTGAGTCAAGTACATCAACATCAAAATCAAATCAAACCACAATCAAGTGGAAATTGTAGTTGTGGCTGATGCCAGTTCCGCTGGTCTGGCTCCCCATGCTGGTGGCATGTAAAAAGCACCATCCAGATGTGGTTGATGCCAGCACCACCTTGACTGGCTACCGTGCAGGTGACACGTAAAAGCACCATCCAAACATGGTCAATGCCAACCCCCTCTGACCCCTGTGCTGGTGGCATGTAAAAAGCACCAACTACACTCTCGAAGTGGTTGGTGTTAGGAAGGGCCACCAGCTGTAGAAACACTGCCAGATCAGATTGGAGCCTCTTGGCTTCCTAGACCCCAGTCGAACCTCCCAACCCATGCCAACATGGAAAATGGACATCAAATGATGATGATGATGAAAGAATATACAAAAGATATTACAAACCAATTAGTGATAAGAAGAATATTTTTTAAAACATCTGTATTTAAAAAAGTAAATTTTATTCTACATGTTATGAATACTTATGAATACCATTGTGCACACACACACACACACACACACACACACAATAGGCTTCTTTCAGTTTTCATCCACCAGATCCATTCACAAAGGTTTGGTTTACCTGGGGCTATAGTAGAGGATACTTCACAAGGTACTACTCAGTGGGAATGAACCTGAAATCATGTGGTTGAGAAGTTACTCACCAATACACTTCAACCTCTAGCCAACAGAGCTGCTGTCTTTTCTCTCTCCTTTTTCTGCAGCTACTACAGATGTTTCTATTTTTTGGCAGGGCCTGGCTGGTCCTGTGCATACCCTACTCTCTCATCACTTTTCCTCTTGTAATCCC
Source organism: Octopus sinensis (assembly GCF_006345805.1). Taxonomy (NCBI): domain Eukaryota; kingdom Metazoa; phylum Mollusca; class Cephalopoda; order Octopoda; family Octopodidae; genus Octopus; species Octopus sinensis. The sequence continues at coordinate 39,302,697 of NC_043014.1, forward strand.
TCATAAAGTGTTGATTTCTTCCAGATCCTCCACAAGCCCAGTCCTGCACTTTCTAGAATTCTCAACCCACATATAACTCTGTAACTTTTAAACTAGTTTCAGCTCAAGAGCTGTGGTCATGCTGGGGCACTCCCATTGGTACATGTTTATTTTGCAGCCATCTTGCTGCAACTGTTCAAGAGGAACATTAACCACATCAGTCTTAGTGGACTTGCCAAAGTTGTGGGCTTAACCAATAGAAAGAAAACCAAACCAATATAAAGAGAAGAACAAAAATGGTAAAAACAAATCGTTAGCATGTTGGTCGAGATATTTAGTGGTGTTTTGCCTGTCATTATGTTCTGAGTTCAAATTCTGCCAAAGTCAACTTTGCCTTTCATCCTTTCAGGGAGGTGGGGGGGATGAATTAAATGCAAAGATGAAAGAGAATGAAAGAAAAGAAATATCTATTATAGGTGTGGCTGTATGGTTAAGAAGATTGTTTTTACATCCATGTGACTGTGAGTTCAGTCCCAGTGTGTAGTGCCTTGGGCAAATGTCTTCTGCTATAGCCTTGGGCTGACCAAAGCCTTGTGATTGGATTTGGCAGATGGAAACTGAAAGATCATTTGATGACCATCTTCCTTACTGGCATGGGATGGATGGTTTGAGAGGAAGTGGTAAGCCAGAGGACTGCACAAAGGTCTTCTGTCTGCCTTGGTATGGTTTCTATACCTGGATGCCATCCACTTTACAAAGTGTACTGGGTGCCTTTTACATGGCATCAGCACTGGCAATATATCTATCTATCTATCTATCTATCTATCTATCTATCTATCTATCTATCTATCTATATCTATCTATCTATCTATCTATCTATCTATCTATCTATCTATCTATCTATATAATATATATATATATATATATATATATATATATAAAATGTGACCGCGTGTGTAGCGTTGGTGATTTTTTTTCCTCTGTCTTCCCTTCTCTGGATCTTTCCTTCTCCTATGTTTCTGACAAAGAGCTCCGCTCGAAACGTTAAACCCTCCTTCTTTCCTTCTTTCCTGAGTGTCCAATAATACTATATTTGTTCCAAGTCCTCGCGTTGTGTTTTTTGTGCTTTCATGTTTGGATTAACTATATATATATATCTCATCATCATCGTTTAACATCCGTTTTCCATGCTAGCATGGGTTGGACGGTTCGACCGGGGTCTGGGAAGCCAGGAGGCTGCACTAGGCCCCACTCTGATCTGGCAGTGTTTCTACAGCTGGATACCCTTCCTAACGGCAACCACTCAGGGGAGGCTGGCAATGGCCACGATCGGTTGGTGCTTTTTACGTATTGTAAACAAATTTATAAGTACCAAGTTAGTTGGTTGTCTTTGTGTTTGTGCCCCACCACTATTTGACAACTGGTGTTGGTTTGTTTATGTCTCTGTAACTTAACAACTCAGCAAAAGAAACCAATAGAATACATACCAGGCTTTAAAAAAAATTTGTTTTGGAATCAATTTGTTCAACTAAACCCTTTAAGGCAGTGCCCCAGCATGGCCACAATCCAATGACTGAAACAAATAAAGGACAAAGACTCACCAGTCGAATTTCTTTGTTTATTTCCTTTAAAATTTGCCTTCTGAATTATAAAAAGGAGGAAAAGTTTTCCAAGACAACTGGAATCACAAGATCATATCAGCTAAACCATTAGATAAAACATTATCTTCAGACTACAAGCCACATCATAAAGTCAGCTGTCAATGATTGCCAAAGGCATTATTAAAAGATAAAATATATATAAAAAAACCATCAATATGCATCTGACACTGTCTTGCTATTTGCATTATTCGGACAGATCATGTTTCAGTTTGCTTGTAACTAATTTTAGATTCTGATGGCATCCATCACTATGCAAAAGTTTATGTCTAAAATATTGATTTCTCTTTTTTTATGGGAATATAATTTCTGTCTTAGGAATAGAAAATGGAATGTGATTTGTAATTAGTAAAATATTTCAAACAAAAGTTCCACTCCCAACATCTCTCATAAATAAATAATTAATTAAAGTTTTTGAAATTTCATCTATTATGTCTTTACATGAATACACACACACACACACACACATACACACACACACACACACACACACATATACACACATACACACACACATACATAGTTGAAATTTATAGAAAAACAAAAAACGAAGACAGGCGTATGAATAACAAGCAAGTGTATTAGTTTGATGCCTTGGGAAAATGAAAGAGTCTTTTACGTTTCAAGCCTATGCTCTTCAACAGAAAGGAATAAGAGAAAATAAACAGAGAGAGAGAGAAGGAAAATTACTTGTACCTTTCAGCGGTCCATATATATCCAGAAAGGACTCTGACAAAAATAGTTTTAATTTTTTTAGGTCACTTGAAATAACTGGACTGCCCTGCTCCTGTCCAAGCGTAGGCAGCCAGCAGTCTGAAACTACCGCCGTCACTACCGTCTACGTCGAGGACCACCAACTTACCTTCTGGATCCAGGAAGACTGTCCTTATTTTCAAATCCAGGCCCTTCCGAAACAATACCGCAGTATGGCGTTAGGAAGGGCATCCAGCCGTAGAAACACTGCCAGATCAGACTGGGCCTGACGAAGCCTTCCAGCTTCACAGACCCCAGTTGAACCGTCCAACCCATGCTAGCATGGAAAGCGGACGCTAAATGATGATGATGATGATGATGATGATTCAATCTTAATGTTAGATTTATACCATTTGTGTAAATCTATCAGTAACATACCTATAATGACTACTGGAAACAGCTGTAAGCAGAATTTGCTCCAATAAATGAAAAATATGTAATGATTATTGTCCGAGGTTGTTGCCAGTGCTGCTGGACTGGCTCCTGTGCAGGTGGCACGTAAAAAACACCATTTGAGCGTGGCTGTTGGAAAAGCTACTAATAGTTTCATGCTATTATGATACTTGAACAGACATATTCATAAAATACTCCATGTATCAGAGTCTGGACGATTGTTTTAGAATACATGGCATATTTTATGAATATGCCTATTCAAGTATCATAATAGCATGAAACTATTAGTAGCTCTTTCAGTTGTATATTTAAATTGATATATATATATATATATATATATATGTATCATCGTTTAATGTCCGCTTTCCATGCTAGCATGAGTTGGACGATTTTGACTGAGGGCTGGTGAGCCAGATGGCTGCACCAGGCTCCAATCTTGATCTGGCAGAGTTTCTACAGCTGGATGCACTTCCTAACGCCAATCACCTGCACGGGGGCCAGTCAGGCAGTACTGGCAATGACTCGCTCGAAGCTTTTTACACATGCCACTGGCACAGGTGCCAGTAAAGTGACATTGGTAACGATCATGCTCAAATGCTGCCCTTTTACATGCCACTGGCACCAAAGAACTGAGGTATTTCGGATTGCAAGACACTGTGTGAGAGAAAATTGTGATGTCACAACTACAATTTGTAAGCGACCTCATCACACACACCCTCTCAGGTAGGTGACCCTGTTCAATCTGTAGAAAAGGTGTAGGTAGAAACTCCATAAGATGAACCCAGTGTAAGCTATGGACACATAGGAGGTGCGGCAACATCAAAGCAAAATACAGAAGCGTGTTAAGACAGCTAGCTTTGGTAGATAGAGCTTGTTATATACTAAATGCTTTCCACTGTATTTTTCTCTATCCTGGACATCACTGAATTAGGTTGTTTAGTACCGCCAGACTGGCCCTTGTGCCAGTGGCATGTAAAGGTACCCACTACACTCTCAGAGTGGTTGGCATTAGGAAGGGCATCCAGCTGTAGGAACTCTGCCAAATCAAGATTGGAGCCTGGTGCAGCCATCTGGTTTGCCAGTCCTCAGTCAAATCGTCCAACCCATGCTAGCATGGAAAGCAGACATTAAACGATGATGATGATGATGATGATGAAATTATAATATTCACAGCATTGACATATCAAGAATATATTACTACAGGTATGGATCTCTCCAAAATTGGGATGCTTATTGCACCACATCACAAAGAGGCTGGTTATATGTCCAGTAATATTGACATTGGTGGCAACACCCTTATATATGCATGCGTATCTGTGTGTAATAAATACATACACATATACCCAGTGCCATGGATAGGAAAGCGAGGAATAGCATCATCACCAAAGTCCATCATCCAGTGACACCCACAGCAGTATATTGGTTAAGAGGACAGCTTCTCCATCAGGTCACCAGCTAAAGATTGAAAAGAGAGATGAGATATGTGTGTGTATGTATAAATATATATGTAGTGACACCAGGTTTTAGACGCCATTTTGGGATGTTTATCTGCGCATGTGCAAAGTTTGGTATCTTCTGGTAGGCTGCCGGCAGTCCCCTGATGCGCATGCACAGTAATCAGGAGCAGTTAGCCTTTCCTACTATTCCAAGTCTCTTGGCTCTTGGCAGTGATGAATTAAGACGTGTCCCGACAAGGCTCCGAGCGAAGTGGCGAACCAGGCTCCACAGGCAGTGAAGACTGTTTTAACCATGGTGATTTAATCCAACTCTGCTGCCTTCCTAACCCAGGCATTCATGCTATCGATGACCAGCGATGAAGTATCTCCTTCTGTGAAATAATGAGTGGCTGTGTGGTAAGTTGCTTGTTTACCAACCACATGGTTCCGGGTTCAGTCCCACTGCGTGGCACCTTGGGCAAGTGTCTTCTACTATAGCCTCAGGCCGACCAAAGCCTTGTGAGTGGATTTGGTAGACGGAAACTGAAAGAAGCCCGTCATATATATGTATATATATATATATGCGTGTGTGTGTTTGTGTGTCTGTGTTTGTCCCCCTAGCATTGCTTGACAACCGATGCTGGTGTGTTTACGTCCCCGTCTCTTAGCGGTTCGGCAAAAAGAGGCCGATAGAATAAGTACTGTGCTTACAAAAGAATAAGTCCCAGGGTCGAGTTGCTCGACTAAAGGCGGTGCTCCAGCATGGCCGCAGTCAAATGACTGAAACAAGTAAAAGAGTAAAGAGTATTATTGTTATTTGTTCAGCTATTCTTGTTCCTGCCGTTTTATTCCTTTCTACAGCATTGTAGGGAAAAATGTGTGATGCACCCTACAAGTGTAGATATCACACAGAGATAGATAACAAAAATCCTACATATATATTAGCCAGGTGCCCTTTCTGAGTCCATTGATTGGGTTACCAAGATTCTCCAGTTCCCTCAGTGTTGTGCTACATGCATACAATTAGCCACGTTGTTGCTTCCTGTCCAGTCTCTGATGTCATCACTCCACAAATATCTTTGATAGCCCCTCCACACTTCCTTTCAAGATGGTCTTGGGCAATGGCTCATGGTACACTGCATGTCTAAAACATGACAGCTTCATGGACTGGATTCTTGACAATAGGTTGTCTTAGGTCTTTCAGCATTTCTAGTACTGCACCATTTGTTGCCTTGTCTTTCCAGCTTGTGCAACCTCTTGAAAGAGCTGTCCTTCACTCCTGCTTCACAGCGTCGGCTGCGGGGTCACTCCGAAAAGCTCTATCTGTGACGATTTCATCTCAATCGAAGGAGAGGGGCTTTCTCCATCCGGGTTGCGGATCCGTGGAATAAGCTGCCGGACGAGATAGTGAAGATTCCGACGACCACTCGGTTCAAAGTCTCTCTTGACCAGAAATGGCCTGAACTCTTTGCATGAACACCCTCCCTGTACATAACTCAATGTCCTCCTACATGGCCTTGCTTTTTGCTTTTTGAGCCAAAAAATTAATTTAACTTAAGAATGAAGATCCACATCCCAAAGGCATCTAGCCTGTCCATCGGCCAGCACATTGCCCCAGTTTTACTCTTTAACTTGTTTCAGTCATTTGACTGTGGCCATGCTGGAGTACCGCCTTTAGTCGAGCAAATCGACCCCAGGACTTATTCTTTGTAAGCCTAGTACTTATTCTATCAGTCTCTTTTGCCGAACCGCTAAGTTACGGGGATGTAAACACACCAGCATCAGTTGTCAAGCGATGTTGGGGGGACAAACACAGACACACAAACATATACACACACACACACATATATATACATATATACGACGGGCTTCTTTCAGTTTCCGTCTACCTAATTCACTCATAAGGCTTTGGTTGGCCTGAGGCTATAGTAGAAGACACTTACCCAAGGTTCCATGCAGTGGGACTGAACCCAGAACCATGTAGTTCGTAAGCAAGCTACTTACCACACAGCCACAACATTAAAATGGTGGTTGTGATGGAAGGTGTGTTGCTAAGTGGTTAGGGTATTCAGCTCATGGTCGTAAGGTTGTGAGTTCGATTCCCTGCAGAACATTGTGTCCTTGAGCAAGACATTTTATTTCACGCTGCTCCAGTCCACCCAGCAGGCAAAAATGAATTGTAATTGAAAGGGCTAGCCTTGTCAAATTCTGTATCATGTTGAATCTCCATGAGAACTATATTAAGAGTACATGTATTTGTGGAGGGCTTAGCCACTTGCACATTAACTTCATGAGTAGGCTAGTCTATTGATCAAATGAACTGGAACTTTGGATCTTTTCCTTTTGAACGGCACATGTCAACACAATTTCGGCAATTTTAACCAATCGCTGGAAGTCCATTTAGGTAAACAACATTCCGTGCTGTATGAATATGTCCCTCGTTTAAGAAACAGATGGGTTTATTTACATTTGCAAAGAAAAAAAAATACCCTTCCCCCACCCCTAACCCTAACTCTAAAATAGATTGAAATGCAATAGATCGATACTAGGGTAATAATTATGGGTGACAATTTCATACGACACCGCTACGGAAAATGGGTTTTTTTTGTAGCAGTGTCAAAAATGCTTGAAATTAAAGTGGAAATATGTTACAACATATAGAATTTTCTCAATAAAGCCAAGAAAAAATGATGCTTTATAAACACATTTTACCAGTATACGAAGTTTAAAAGTGTTTAGTTAACTAGAAATTGTGTTGACATGTGCTGTTCAAAGGGAAAAGATCCGGAACCTTTGTTGGAAATAAGGTTAGCAACAGGAAGGGCATGCGGTTGTAGATCTGATCACTAAGTTCTGTTTGACCCATGCAAGCGTGGGAAAAAAAAAAATTAAATCAATGGCATCCCCCAGTTCGTATGAATGAGATTTATCTATTTATTTATGTATGGAAAATAAAATTATCAATAGTAACATTTCAATTCAAAATCATATCTTTCTAAGGAAGATTCACATCTCAATAAAAGGAAGAAGTGCGACTGGATATACGTCTTGTTCTATTTGCTAGGTTTGTGACTTGATTTGCGATGGCTTATTGAAACTGGAAAGTTATATCATGGAAGAGACATGCGATCTTTTCGGTTTGAACTGCAGTTTTTAACATAATTTCTAGGCGCAGGAGTGGCTGTGTGGTAAGTAGCTTGTTTACCAACCACATGGTTCCAGGTTCAGTCCCACTGCGTGGCATCTTGGGCAAGTGTCTTCTGCTATAGCCCCGGGCCGACCAATGCCTTGTGAGTGGATTTGGTAGACGGAAACTGAAAGAAGCCTGTCGTATATATGTATATATATGTATATGTGTGTGTGTTTGTGTGTCTGTGTTTGTCCCCCTAGCATTGCTTGACAACCGATGCTGGTGTGTTTACGTCCCCGTCACTTAGCGGTTCGGCAAAAGAGACCGATAGAATAAGTACTAAAAGGTGGTGCTCCAGCATGGCCGCAGTCAAATGACTGAAACAAGTAAAAGAGTAAAAGAGAAAGAGTAAAGAGTAACTAAAAAATTTTAAACTTCGTTTACTGGTAGAATGTGTTTATAAAACATCTTTTTCTCTTTGCTTTATTGAGAAAATTCTATGGTTTGTAAGATATTTGTTGATTTTTTTTCTTCAATTTCTGCAATTTCAACCAATCAATGACGTCTATTGAGGTGAAAGCATTCTGTGCCGTATGAGATTGTCCCTCGTTTAAGAAACAGTTTGGGTTTATTTACATTAGTGAAGAAAAAAAGATACCCTTCCCCCCACCCCTAACCCTAAAACAGATTGAAATGCAATAGATCGATACTAGGGTCATAATTATGGGTGACAATTTCATATGACACCGCTAGAAAAAAACTGCCGTTCAAACCGAAAAGATCCGCGATGGCTTATTGAAACTGAAAAGTTATATCATGGAAGAGACACGACAATCACTAAAATAATATATATATGATATATTCTCATGTTTTATTTACAGATAGTACTGAATAGTAAGCATAATGTGGCAGGTAGACTCAGCTAATGTAAAAGCTGCACTAACTCCTGATAAATCGTAGACATTGGTTGTCTCCCTTGGAAACCACGTGTGAAGTTCCATTCTTCAAATGAAAATTACATTCTATTAACGTCTGAGAAGAGGACGGAAGTCGCTCAACGCGTGAATCTGATAGGCTGATTCGAGTCACGTGGGCGTCCTTTCTGTAATCATGGCTTCCGAGCGAAAGGTACGTCTTGTTCCACGTCTTTCATCTTTACTGAAAATATGTATCTAAATCAAATTTTTAAAATAACCTTAACACACCAATTTACTGATTATGTGCCCACCGAAGTTGTTTATAAATTTAGAGACATAATATCGTCTTGCTGCTTTATATTTTTGGGTTTATTTTACGTCACGTTGTCCACTTCATCCACATTGACGAAATGGCTTTTCTTAATTGAAGTATAATCTCTTGTAGTTATTTGCTTAGTCAATCTTGCGTTATGTCTCTGTTTATATAAATCATTTGTGTGTGTAAATGTACATTTTAAACGGGTTTTATATATTATCCGTTTGAATGATATCAGAAATGTCCCGATCTTTTATCTAAAATAGCGAATCTCGAAATTACTGCAAGCAGTTCAAATATGTCGAACTTGGAAGTCTTCGTATTTTATTTAATTAAAGCTTAAAATTTTTCTTTTTACTGATCATCGACTATTTCTAGAGTGAGTGTATTATTGTGTTTAACTATAAAGGCACATGTCTGCACAGATTTGAATGTTTTCTAAAGTTCATGTATATTTAATTATTTTACTGATTAAGAATATAATCTTGGCATTTTTTAGTCAATTTTTTTCTTATAAGAAACATCTGAAAACTTCGATTATATTATTTAATCGGCGATCTTTAATCCTTTAAGGAATTTTAATTTTATTTTTACCCAAAAGTAGTTTGAGAAAACGGCCAAGAAACAAACATGTGACCGGTTTTTAATTTCATAATCCGAAATAATACCCGTTAAAAAGGCATTGCATGCTTTTTAGCGGGAAGGTGTAAATTAAACTTTTCTAAAATCTAAGTAATTGCTTTCCCACCATTTCTTTTTTGTTTTTAAACTCCCCTAATTTATGTGTCTTCAAAATGAACTATTTCATGGTATAGTTTTTGACACAGGAAATTTTTACTCTTACACCGTCTCACTGGACGGGTGTAACCGCTGAAATGCTATCTTACTGACTAGCCTTACCTCATGGAGAAGGTAAATTATAAGAAATGGATGATTGTTTCCACCTATGGCATTACTCATAATTTTTTTGTCCCCGTAAATTTGATTTTGGTTTTTACGTTTTAAATTCCGTTCCTTTTCCCAGTAAATTTTTGCTATGACGTCCCTCTCACAAAATGTGTATACACAAGCACCTGTAGGTAATTTAGAAACAAATTTTTCTAAAAAATCCTGTTACGTATTAACCGACACCGCTACGGAAAATGGGATTTTTTTCTAGCGCTGTCAAATGAAAATGTCACCCATAATTATAACCCTAGTATCAATCTATTGCATTTCAATCTATTTTAGGGTTAGGGGTGGGGGACGGGTATCTTTTTTTCTTCGCAAATGTAAATAAACCCAATCTGTTTCTTAAACGACTGACATATTCATACAGCACGAACTGTTTTCACCCCAATAGACGGTCAGCGATTGGTTAAAATTGCCGAAATGTTCGAAATTTTAGACGAAATATCTTACATACTATAGAATTTTCTCAATAAAGCCAAGAAAAAATGATGTTTTATAAACACATTCTACCAGTATACGAAGTTTAAAAATGTTTAGTTAACTAGAAATTGTGTTGACATGTGCCGTTCAAAAGGAAAAGATCCTTTTAGAAATAAGTGTACGATTTATATTTGCTCCTTAACTCCCTAGTTGCCAGGTCTCAAAGAGATTGTGTTAGGTCGCAGTTCAGTCTGAGTACAAAATTAGGAAATAGTTGAAAGCAAGTAAAATGTTAAAGACTAGTAACTAATATTGAGAATTTTATTTTATAGACTGGCGTTAGTGTCAAAGATGTTGACCAACATGAATTCACAAAAGCATTGGGTGCTTTTCTTAAAAGGTTTGTATACTTTTTCTATTTTGCCAGGATAACTTGCTATATTTATATTTGTGAATACAAAGTTGAATTTAAAACTTTTCATATTATGGGTCATATAACAAGAAAAGAATTGCCTGATTGTTCTTATTTGACGCAGCTAGGCAGCTTAACGAATCAATTCTAATGCGAACTTGGAATGAAAGGGACTGCAATTCCCACTTGGGCGATCTTGGAGTTTCACTTCCTCTTCTGTCAATCTGTGGCCAGTGAAGGAATTTTATGTTCCAGTTCTGTGATTTGGGTTTGTTGTAAGACTGTTGAATATTAGGCAAAAACGTCCATCATTTATTTAAAGTTATTATCCTAATAATATGCATTGTTACAGAAATAATTTTAATCAGATGGAAACATTTTAAGCCATTGCCTGATCTACAGAAATATCCAAGTTGTTACATTATGAAACATGGATTACTTCTTACTCGTCCCAAAGCCCAATGTTGAAATGTGCAATGGTCAAATGTTTCTGCATCCCATTCTACTTGTATATGAGTAAATTTTTTCGGAGTTTCTTAGTAACCCAACCTGTCAAATAGAGGCTATGCCTTTTCATCATTTGGCCAGTTTAAGTACAGTATTTTTTTTTTTTTTTTTTTTTTTTTTTGCAATTGGAATACATTAAAAATTGGTTTCTGTATAGTCAGTATTGAGTGATTTGTATTTTTGTTTCCCTTTTCTCCAATGACTTGTAGATTGTGAATTTAAAAGTTAGAATTTTCATGACAGATTGATGTAAAGATGACTTTTAATAACTGGTTAGTGCCTGTTAATTTGGTTTGCAGTTCTTGCAATGTAGAAGAGACTTTAAAATTAAGACTTGTAGCTGTAAATGATCTACATTACGGGGTTTACAAAATGAAAATACTTTATAAATTTAATATCTGGAGAACTATTTACAAAAATCTTTTCATAATTTTGCTTGATTAACAAGTTATTAAATTTTGTCTGATATTGTTTATCTTTATTCTTTTATAATTCATCTTATTTTGTTTATTTATTATTCACCTTATTTTGTTTATTTAAACAGTAAGGAATGTGAGTTCTATGATGATCTTTTGTTATCCCTGTCTGACATTGTTGAGGACATGTCTGTCTGAGATCTCACTTTGTATTTATGCAAAACTGGGAAATGTATTTGATTGTGATGCATCATTTTTCTTTACAGGTCTGGTAAAATGAAAATTCCAGAATGGGTTGATATTGTAAAATTAGGAAGATTCAATGAATTAGCTCCTTACAGTCAAGACTGGTTTTATACACGGGCTGGTAAATATATGTGTATATATAGTATTTTAGATATTTTGGATAACCTTTAGTATTCAAACAAGCCATATCAGGCCTAAATATTCTTTCTGATGTTCAAACTGGCCATATCTGGCCTCTCACACCTACCCTACATTATACATTCACATCATCAAAATCTCAAAGGCATGCTTAAATGGAAAACTGAATAAATAAGCATTACATTTGACAGAATAATTTGAATACTAAAGGGTTAAATATGATATTTAATCTTTTCTCTGTTAATGATGAATTATTGGTCATGCTAATACTGAAGGATATTGGAACTAGATGTGCTAGTTTTGATGCCTTATGAGTTCAAATGACTTCTGAAACATGGATTTCACGATTAAATTCTGCATTTTATTTTAATACAATTATAACATTATTTTGAGGTTTCTTTTTTCTTTCTCTTCCAGCTTCGGTTTGCAGGCATTTATATATTAAATCTCCTGTTGGTGTTGGGGCATTCACAAAAATATATGGAGGTGAGTAAATACATATACATAGGCTTTGATATTGGCTCCACTGGTGAATGTTATTTTGAGTTACTCATGTACTGAGTGTATTTAGTTTTGGTTTCTTTTTAATATAAAAAATATAATTTTCTATACATAATAAATGACAGTTTTTCTATTTCCTGAAATTTGGGTTAATTGGTTAAAAGCAAGTTATGTAAATGCCAGACAACTGGTTGCTTAAAGTGAAATAAACATCGGAGATGCTTGGCTCCATGCAGAAACTGCAGCAGCTACTTAAGGCTTTCCTCTTGGTGGTGATTGAAGCCATTGCAACATTGGAAACTCTTCTGTATCATCATCAGGTATCTTGGTTACAACCATTTCACTCTTTAGCCTATACAGTTTGAGTGAAGTGGTGGAAACTGAATTAACCTTCACCTGCTGAAGGATCTCATCTGCAGTCTAACACAACCTTCTTGAATTGGTTCCAGTTGTTGTGAGTACCTCCTTGATGGCTTTAGTTGTTTGAATTCCAAACCAATCTTCTGCAGGAAATGGGGATCTTTTCGGTTTGACCGGCAGTTTTTAACATAATTTGTAGGTAACTAAAAAATTTTAAACTTCTCATACTGGTAGAATGTGTTTATAAAACATCTTTTTCTCTTGGCTTTGAGAAAATTCTATAGTTTGTGAGATATTTGTTGTTTTTCTTCAATGTCGTCTATTGAGGTAAAAAACATTCTGTGCCGTATGAATATGTCCCTCGTTTAAGAAACAGATTAGGTTTGTTTACATATGAGAAGAAAAAAAAGATACCCTTCACCCCACCCCTAACCCTAATCCTAAAACAGATTGAAATGCAATAGATCGATACTAGGGTCATAACTATGGGTGACAATTTCATATGACATCGCAAAGATCTGGAAATGGTGCACTGGTTTTGCTGAAAGATAACAGGGTGACTTCAGTAGTGAATAAGGTTGCTAGTATCCTTTGACAGGGCTCATGAACCAAGTCATGATTTGTGGCTTTCTTCAGCTGGTGGGAAATGTCAAGCTTGTCTTTCTAACTCAATAGTAGAATGTAGTTTCAGGAAGATTTTGGATGCTGTAGTGTAAGAGAAGTTGACAGTTCTTATTTGAAAAGTGGGTTTCTGTGATGATTTTTTGTTATCCCTGTCTGAAAAAGAAATTGAGGAAGTATATATCTGAGATCTCACTTAGGAACTGTGTTAGTTTTAGATGAAGTTATGGATGGTGTTCACCTCACATGGGGGAAAATTTAAACTCATGAACTGATTACAGATGTAAGATGCTAACAGATCTTGAAAATAACAAGATATGGTCAGTTTGAATAAGATATAATTTAACTGATATGTAACTGGAAATCACAGGTGTTCCATTTCTAGTGAGATATCCTCATTGTTTAACATTACCTTCCATGCTGGCACAGGTTGGACGGTTGGACAGGAGTTGACCAGGCTACTGTGTCTGTTTTAGCATGGTTTTTATGATTGGATGCCTTTCATAACACCAGCCACCCTGCATAGTGAACTGAAATGCATATAAGAAGTGCAGTGCCTTCTCTATTTTGCAGACTTACTCTACAAGATAGAGTTGGTTATAAACTTGATGAAAATGTGATGGGGTGCCAGGGAAGAATGATGAGTGCACAAAATATGCAGTTAACTAGTCATTAGTAGTTAGTTAATTTTTGGCTCAAAAGCAAATAGCAAGGCCATGTAGGGGGACATGGAGTTAAGTACAGGGTGGTGTTCATGTAAAGAGTTCAGGCCACTTGAGGTCAAGGGAGACTTTGAACAAAGCGGTCGTTGGCATCTTCACCATCTCGTCTGGCAGCTTGTTCCACGGATCCGCAACCCGGACGGAGAAAGCTCCTCTCCTTCGATTGAGATGAAATCGTCGCAGGTAGAACTTTTTGGAATGACCCCGTAGCCGACGCTCTGGAGCAGGAGTGAAGAACAGCTCTTTCGAGAGATTACACTTTCCGCTTATGATGTTGTGAGCGAGAATGAGATCACCACGGCGGCGGCGTTTTTCTAGAGAATAAAGGTCGAGCGTCCTCAGCCTTTCTTCATAAGACAAATTTTTGAGACCAAGAACCATGTGGGTAGCCAGCTTCTGGACTCTTTCGAGATGCTGTATGTCTTTGAGGAGATAAGGAGAAGAGGCTTGAATCCCGTACTCCAATATGGGTCTCACCAGTGTGACATAGAGTGGTAGGAATATGGCTGCTGTGAGCATTCCGAATGACCGTCGAATCAAGAACAGAATTCCGCGTGCTTTGTTGGCAGCATGGATGCACTGGGCCGAAGGCAAAAAGGAGGAATCCACCAAGATACCCAGGTCTTTTACCTGATCAGTCCTCTCCAGCAGCAGACGACCCGGCTCGAAATCAAGTTGGGTTGCAGGAGGAGAGCCAACAGGCAGATGACAGCACTTTGACACATTCAGACACAGGTCCCATTCGTTAGACCACCTCCAAATTTGGTGGAGGCATCGACGAAGATCCTCTATATCACCGCGAGGAGCGACCAGTTTGACATTGTCGGCAAATAGAAGGGTGTGTTGTGTGAGGTCGTCGGGTAAGTCATTTATGAAGACCTAGAACAATAAGGGCCCAAGCACTGAACCTTAGTAGTTGATGCCTTTCTAATAGTGGGTTTCTGTGATGATTTTTTGTTATCCCTGTCTGAAAAAGAAATTGAGGAAGTATATATCTGAGATCTCACTTTGGAACTGTTTTAGTCTTAGATGAAGTTATGGCTGGTGTTCACATCACATGGGGGAAAATTTTAACTCATGAAGTGATTACAGATCTTGAAAATAACAAGATATGGTCAGTTTGAATAAGATATAATTTAACTGATATTAGTAGTTGATGCCTTTCTGGTAAAAGGAAACCTTTTCAGGAAACTGGTTTCTTTCTCAGTTGGTTGAATAGTTTTTTTTTGGATTTGATCTATTGTAATAGTGTGACTAACAATAGTACTATGCTATAGATGTGAAGTATTTCAGTATTAATCTATAGTGGTTTACAACAGCAAACATCCTTATAGCAAATCAATCTAAAAGCATAGATTATTTTTGTTTTGTAAAAGTATCAAATTTCTGTGCATGTTTAATTTTTAATGACAACATTAAGAAGCTTCTGTAGTATAGGAGTGACTTTGTAAGGTTAACTACAAAACATCATGATTTGCTTTCCCTTGCAATACTGAGTGAGAGAATAAGCTATCACTTTGCACCTTAAGATTTTGTTAAGACATTACCTCTTGTGGATAATTTCCTATGCTTAGATTGTATCAATTTTTACACAATTCCCATATGGAATGAATGCTGCAGAAAATAATTCTGCTTGCTCCAGAATAATATAGACTGAAAATTATAGTAAATAATTCAAAATTGTAAAATTTACTTGCTATATAATAAATTGTACTTAGGTTAAAAGCAATCTATGCACAAGTTTATCTGGCAAGTACTACTACCTTAATGCCTTATGTTACTTGGTCTTGTGACCAATCTTTATGGGGGCTTTCTCCATACTACTGGTTTTTACTACTGGGAATGCTAATTTCAGTAGGTTCTGAAAATTTATCAAATTTCTTCTAGCAACAACTGAAATTTGTGTGTTTCTGAGAACTTTTGATCTGTTTTCATTGTAGAATCTCAGTAAGTAGGAATATACTCCAAGCCTTGAATGGTTCATAGGCTTTAAGAATCAAGTCATCATTGCCCTTGTATAATTTGATAAACAATGCTATTACTCAGAATAGCTACATCTACAAGTTATTTCTGTTTCCATCATTGCTTACCTGCTAAACTGCTGAAGATAATATAAAGTCTGGATTTAGTTCAAGAGGATGAGCTCTAAATGTAATTTATAGTAGGCACTTAGTGAATTCATAGAGTAAAGAATATTCACAAAATTGTAACAGAACAAGATACAAATCCCATTTGCTGATAGTCTGCCAAAAAAAAAAAAACATACACGGGAAAGGAAAAAGTCTGTATGAATATTTTAATCCAGTGTTATTGCAATTTACTCAGTATTACTACAGTCTGATAAAACATCAAGAGAGGTGTCTATATTTTTAGAGGTACTTATACAAGTTAAATATTTATATTGATCTTTCCTTTCCCGAAGTGTGTACACTTTTTTTTTTGGCAGACACTATTTTGTTTATTTAAATAGTAAGGAATGTGAGTTCTATGATGATCTTTTGTTATCCCTGTCTGACATTGTTGAGGACATGCCTGTCTGAGATCTCACTGTGTATTTATGCAAAACTGGGAAATTTGGGTGTTTGTAAATTTTCCCTTTAAATTCTCTGAAAAATATTTACAATATATCTTCTAAAGTTTGCTCTGGATTTGTATTTAAAATGTCAATGGCAAGAAGGTTACCTACTTATAAAATTTACGTTTCCTTTTTGTAGGACGCAAACGAAATGGTACTGTTCCCAGTCATTTTTGCCCTGCCTCAGCTTCCATTGCCCGACGTGTTTTACAGGCTCTGGAAAACCTCAAACTTGTTGAGAAAGACCCCAATGGGTATGTATTAAAAATCTTTGGAATTTTTTCTTTTTTTTCTCTGTAAAGTAGTTCATTTGCTATTTGCTTAGTCTTTTTATTTTTACTTTTAAAAATGTTTTTCAGTTAAATTGGAAAAAAATAAGTCCAGGGTCTTTGCCAGCTTTATACTTACATGAACTCTAACTTGGTATTAACTTCAGTGTTGGTGATTAAATCTGTGTCTGTGTGTATATTTATATTATATTGATGACATTCAAACACGAAAAATGTTAGTCCCTGTTGTATTGCATCATTAGAGGGGCAATTTCTTTCATAATACTCAATTCATGAGTGAAAGGATTTCGGGACACCTCAACCAAAAGCTACCTTGGGATAATGAGTCTAACAAGAGTTTGTGGCTCTTATTTATAAATTCAGCAAACAATCTGCTGTTGCATGCTGATATCTGCTAACCCAGCAAGAATCAGAACAATGACAAACATTCTTATCCCTTTAGCATTAAATGTAATGCTTATTTATTCACATTGTTTTGAATTATGCATTGTCCTGTAGCTTTGAGATTTCAATGTTTTTTTTTGTTGGTTATTTTTTTTTACAATTCATGGGAGGTGAGGGAGATCAGGTGCTTCACTTGAAGGAATTTCCCTTGGTATTTGAAAAAGATATTTTTCCAGTTTGTTTTTTGCATTCTCCCATAATTTGCATTTAAAAAAAATTTCACCTTTCTTCATGTTTGTTTTCAGTGGTCGCCGTTTAACCTCTCAGGGTCGTCGGGATTTGGACCGAATTGCTTCCCAGATAAAATACAACCACCTTACCACTGGTAATGCTGCTCATACGAAATAGAGAGTATAAATGTGAAAAAAATTATTAAAAAACAATTGAATTTATCATTCGTCTTATTGTTATTCTTGCATGTTTAGCACAAAATATGAAGAAAAAGGTTAGATTGCAGGGGGAATGTATTTTTCATTTTCTTTAGGTTTTAGTTATAGGTCAAACTACAGAGCAACATAGTAAATTATATGTAAACCAACGTCTGCATCACTACCAATACCATAGAAACTAATGGCCAGTTTATATGCTCACCAAATTGGTATTGCAGAAACAAATTCTTGGCCACTATCTAGTCAATGTTTTAAATGACAAGTTGTTTTGCAGTTTTGGGCAGTAACTAGTTAACCGTAGGGTATAGTAGATGCTAAAGTTACTGTAGTAACTTTAGGCGCAGGAGTGGCTGTGTGGTAAGTAGCTTGCTTATGAACCATATAGTTCCGGGTTCAGTCCCACTGTGTGGCACCTTGGGCAAGTGTCTTCTATAGCCTTGGGCTGACCAAAAGCCTTGTGAGTGGATTTGGTAGATGGAAACTGAAACAAGCTCGTGTCCCCCCAACATTGCTTGACAACCAATGCTGGTGGGTTTACATCCCCATAACTTAGTGATTCGGCAAAAAGAGACCGATAGAATAAGTACTAGGCTTACAAAGAATAAGTCCTGGGGTCAATTTGCTTGACTAAAGGCAGTGCTCAAGCATGGCCGCAGCCAAATGACCGAGGCAAGTAAACGGGTAAAGGGTAGTGTTCCAAACCTGAAACCAGTCATATTTGCATCAGGACTTGGAAATGATGGGGGCCAAAATGGCTGAAGATCTTAGTTAGGTGTGCATATATTTAAAATATGTACAAATGTGTCCACTATGAATTTTTTCCTTGCACTATCTACGGAATTGTTGGGACACCTTCAAAATGAATAAATGAAAATATGCTGGTATAACATTTTTCAACAACAGTTCTGGGTTCAAACCCATTTGTGACACCTTACCTCAGTGTCTTCTGCAGTCTTTGTTATTGGAATGGTGCAAAGGCTTTCCATGTTTAAGTGCTCATGTTTATTTTTGTGTCTTGTAACTAAGTGGTTTAATAGAAATAACGCCAAGGCAAAAATAAGTACTGCATCAGGTGATGTGATTTATCTCCCTTGCATTTGTGAATCTACGTATTGCTATGTGGAAGTTCAGTGTCATTTCTTTCCAATCTTCCACGCAAACATCCAGCCATGTTTGGAAATGGGCAAGAGTTGGCAATGAGAAAATTTGCTGGAGCACCATCTGAAAGGGTTTTTAGTCAAAGAAATTGATCCTGGGACTTATTCTTTGTAAGCCTAGTACTTATTCTATCAGTTGCTTTTGCGGAACTGCTAAATTACAGGGATGTAAACACACCAACATCAGTTGTCAAGCAATGGTGGGGAGCAAACACAAGACATAAATATATACATATGAGAAGTTTGTCAATTGCAAGACAGATAACCTTGATATCAAAGGAGAGAAATGTGTCCGCGTGAATGATGGTGCCCTTGTGTTTAATGATTCTGCAAAGAAAGAAGCTTGGAGATGCCATTATGAAAGACTGCTGAATGTGGAGAATGAATAGCAGGAGGAGAATCTACCAAAGGTCAACCCAATTGAGGGACCAGCTATGTGAATCAACAGTACTTTGGTAGAGTAAGCAATTAAGGATATGAAGACATGGAAAGCACCTGGCCCATCAGGAATCACTGCTGAGATACTTGTCACCTGCATTGTAAATCGGATACTTCATGAGTCATACCCAATGACTGGTATAGCAGCACCATAATCAACTGCTACAAGGGTAAAGGTGATGCTTTAGATCAAAATAACTACAGGGATATCAAATTATTGGATCAGGTGATGAAAGTTACAGAGAGTCATAGCCCAACTAATCAGGGAGAGAGTTAGCCTAGATGAGATGCAGTTTGGGTTTGTGCCAGGCAGAAGCACCACTGATGCTATATTTCTAGTAAGGCAACTGCAGGAGAAATATCTAGGAAAAGATAAACCTCTACTTGGCTTTTGTTGACTTGGATCCTCTGATCCCGTCTTTGGAATAGATGAGTGGTTGGTTAGAGCTGTACAAGCCCTGTGTGGAGATGCTGTCAGTAAGGTGAAGGTTGGCAACGAGTATAGTGAAGAATTCCAGGTAGAGGTGGGGGGGGGGGGTCACCGAAGATCAGTCCTCAGCCCCTCTTATTCATTATAGTCCTCCAGCAATAAGTGAGGAATTCTAGACTGGGTGCTCCTCTATGCTGATGACCTTGTTCTAATAGCCGAGTTTCTGCCAGAACTAGATATGAAGTTTAGAACATCGAAGCAAAGTCTAGAATCGAAGGGCCTTGGGGTTAATCCAGCAAAAACCAAAGTCTTAGTAAGTAGGAAGGCTGTCAAATCACAATCCCCTTCAGGTAGATAGCCCTGTTTGATCTATAGAAAAGGTGTGGGTAGAAACTCCATATGATATACCTGGTGTAATGGACACATAAAAGGTGCAGCAATATTAAAGGAAGGTTAACTGAGAAGGTAGTTTTGGTGTGGCAGATGCACAGGGGCAATAGATGCACAGAAAACAGATTCCATCACATACCTTCTGCTACCTAGGTGACCAAGTCTGTAATAAGGGTGGTTGCTATGAGAGTGTTGTGGCTAGAATAAGAATAGCCTGGGCAAAGTTCAGGGAGCTCCCATCTCTGCAAGCAACTAAGGGCCTCTCGCTCAGGATGGGAGGTAGACTGTATGATGCATATGTATGAACTGTCATACTACATGACAGTGAAACATGAGCCACGATTGCTGGGGACATGCATAAGCTTGAAAGACATGAAGTTAGTATGATCCACTGGATGTGTAATGTCAGTGTGCATATATGACAGAGTGTAAGCACCTTGAGAGAAAAGTTGGGCATAAGAAGCATCAAATGTGGTGTGCAAGAGAGACAACTGCACTGGTATGGCCATGTGTTACATATGGATGAGGACAAGTGTGTGAGAAAGTACCACCCCTTACTGTGGAAAAGGTAGACCCAGGAAGACATGGGATGAGGTGGTGAAGCATGACCTTCAAACATTGGGCCTCACAGAAGCAATGACAGGAGACCAAGACCTTTGGAGATATGCTGTGATTGAGAAGACCTGGCAACTAAAGTCAGATTGCAGCCATGACCGATGCCAGTGTTGCATGTAATCCTGAGGCATCGGGCGATATGATATGCTTGAGAAGACCTGTTGAGTCAAGTAAAGCCAAAATTGTAGCTATGGCCAGTGCCCTCTGACTGGCTCCTGGTCTCGTGGTATGTAAAAAGCACCATCCAGACGTGGCCAATGCCAGTATCTTCTGACTGGCTCCTGCACTATCTGAATGTGATCGATGCCAGGACCGCCTGACTGGCCCCAGTGCCAGTGGAATGTAAAAAGAACCATCAAATGTGGCTGATGCCAGTACCCCCTGACTGGCTCCCATACCACTGGCACATAAAATGTACCATCCAAAGGTGGCTCATACCAATACCTCCTGACTGGCTCCCATGCTGATGGCATTTAAAAAGCACTATCTGAACGTGATCAATGCCAGGACCGCCTGGCTGGCTCCTGTGCCAGTGGAACGTAAAAAGCACTCACTACACTCTCAGAGTGGTTGGCATTAGGAAAGGCATCCAGCTGTAGAAACATTGCCAGACCAGACTGGAGCCTGGTGCAGCTGCTGGCTGTCCAGACCTCAGTCAAACTGTCCAACCTATGCCAGCATGGAAAATGGACATTAAACAATGATGATGATGAAAGGAAAAAAAATGTATACTGAATGTAAAAGCGAATGGGAGACAAACACTAGGTCCGTAATTCTTCATCAGTTATTGGCCAATAGGTAATATTCAGTAAATGCACCTTTAATGAGTTATATGAAAGCCATAGATGAAGGTAGAGAGAGAAGGAGAAGTCAATGAGAAGTGGTGTCAGTGGTATTGAATATGTACGATGAGGTGGAGGAGAAAGCAAAGAGCAAAGAAGTAATAGTCTGTAACATAGATCCATGGCAGTTTAAGCAGAATGTTGGTAGAGAGGACCAGGTCTAGAGAGGTTGGAGATAAATAAAACTGCAATGCATTGGCAAGATGTGGACGAAAGGTCATATATAAAATAGCACAGAGGTACCTGAAAGCTAGGTAGGGGGGAGGGACGTGAAGAAAGAGGAGAGGGTGTTTAGGTTCATAAAAGTGGGTTGCTTGGCAATGTAAAGAATTAAGAGGTATGCAACTGGTCAGAATTATGGACAGAGATATGAGGTAGTATCAAAAAGTTTCCAGACTAGTTATTTATATATATAAAGTTGAAGTTGTCAGTGTGTAGCAGGTTTAGTAGCCTTCAACTAATACTCTCTCCTCTGAGACCCTGCAGTGCAAGTTGACCAAAATTGAGAGTATGTTAAGACCAAAAATTATTTACATCAAAAAGGTGCTTTTTTCTATGAAAATCCCTATTTTTTGACTGCTTTTCGGTGTATTTCAACCAGAAAAATGTTCACTTAAAGAGAATAACAAGCTACATAATGCAAAACCTTTTAACTCTCGCTTTTTAAAAATTCCAATTCTAAAGGGTCAAAACAAACCCGAGCAACGCTGGGCGATACTGCTTATATTTAATAAGAAACAACTTATTTACCTAAGTTTTAATATCATCTTGTGCAACAATACATTGACCTCAGCATTCCTGCTACTTTTGGAATCCAGTCTGGAAGTTGTTTTCCATAAATGAATCAAGTATCTTCTGTGATACAATCTGGATCTGGACAACAGTGTGAAAACGGGACCTTTGAGCTGCATTTTCATCTTGGAGAATGGATGGAAGTCTGCAGGTGCTAAATCTAGCAAATAGGGTTGGTGTAGAAGAGATACCATGTAGTGTTTGGTAAAAAACTCATGAGAACTTAGTGATGGGTGTATTGTCTTCATGAAGAATCCAATTCTTTGTGCTTCACAGTTCTGGTTGCTTTTGCCAGATGCCCTCCTGCAAATACTTAAAAAAATCGCAGTACAACTCTCAATTGACAGTCTGGCCACAGGGAACGAATTCTTGATGCACAATACCATATTTCCGGGGGTGATACTCATGGCAGGCCTTCCAGATCACTCATCATCTTCCAGGGATGTTTTTCCACTTTTCAAGCGGCTGTGCCACTCAAAACACTGTGTACGACCCATTGCCCCATTGCCATAAGCTTGCCAAGGCATGCTCAATGTCTCTGTGACAGATTTCCCAAGTTTAATGCAAAATTTCTCATTGGCTCTTTGTTCCAACTTCCTATCCATGACAAAATCACAGACTACAGCATACAGAGGATCACAAAACCACAAATTTCACAACTTGCAAGGTAAACACAGCGAAATTTCACCATGAGGAGAGTCTACTGAGAAAACATATCCATAATATCTCTCCATTAATAGTTAAATACTATTTTGTTGAAAAAAACCCAGTGAATTGATGACGGAGAACTTTCCCTGTGATGAACTTACCAGACATGCCAAAAAATATACAATCTCAAACCTATGAGATAATGAATGATTAAATAAAAAAACATTACATTTCACAAAGTAAACTGATTACTGAAGAGTTAAATAAGTATTGCATTTGACAGAACAATCTGAGTGCTAAAGGGTTAAACCTACTTAGGGTTTTTGGTTGTTTGGTTTATGGTGGGTTTTTTTCTATACATTATACCATATGAGGGGCTGCTGAAAAGTTCCTGGCTTTAAGGGTATCGTGACAGGCCTAGTTGGAGGCCCAACCTTCCAAATTCCTTTACAGGGTTTAGAAAAACTTAAGGACTGCTGCAATAAGTGTGTGAATCTGAGAGGGGAATATGTTGAATAAAATCATAATTAACTGGTCCTCCTGTGTTATCTTTTATCCAAAGCCAAGAACTTCTCAGCAACCCTTTGTGCATAGATATAGCATGATTGTCTTTTATAAGGGTTTTAATTCTGGTAAGAGTAATGCATCATCATCATCATTTAACGTCTGCTTTCTATGCTGGCATGGGTTGGACGGTTTGACTGAGGACTGGTGAACCAGATGGCTGCACCAGGCTCCAATCTTGATCTGGCAGAGTTTCTACAGCTGGATGCCCTTCCTAACGCTAACCTCTCCAAGAGTGTAGTGGGTGCTTTTAAAGTGGCAGTGATCCCGCTTTGATGGAGCTGTTAGCGCTCCACTGGCATGGGTGCCAGTCATCGAATTTGGTTCCAAATTTACAAAGGCTTGTTGCATTCACACACGCACATACACCCATGCATGCACACACACACACATACATGCATTTGATATTTAGATATCTTGATGAATCACATAAATTGGAAAACAAATGATTTTACTTAGACATGAATTTAAAAAAACCCTCCTTTTTTTATGGTATTTTATTCTTTATTCATTCATTTAATTTATACAGCTATCAGCTTCAGCAAGGTTTTCTGCTGCTGGCACACCTGTAATCCCAACACATTCTTACAACCAAAATTAATTATAAATACACATTCCAAATGTTTATGTACTTGATTCAGTTACATGACAGGTGAAAATTTGTAATGGAGAAGTTTACTCAAAGTCCAACACACTCTTTAGCAATAATTATAAAAAAAAAGACCCCAGAAAAAACCCAACAACATATTAATATCAGTGACAGAGTGATTGTGCGTGTTATGTCTTAGGTTTGATTTCACTCATAGCACCCGAGGCAAGTGTCTTCTATTGTTGTTTCTCTGTTTAACCAACATCTTATGAGCAGAACTGGGTAGATAGAAACTGCAGAAGTTTGTATTTGTGTCTCTCTTTGTACTAATGTACTAATGTTGATCAGTTTAAAAAGCAATGTTGTATCAAAAAGATAATAAGTCACTCAAAACAAAACAAATATGAAACTGAAATTAGTACTGGTGTTGATATGATTGACTAAAACTCTTGGAGATAGTGTCTATGCCCCAGCATGGCCACAGTCTAATGACTGAAACCAGTACAACAATAAACAACAACAACAATAATAATAATATTCCCCAGCCACTTCACCTCCCCAACTTTCAGTTATGGCTGCAGAGGAGTGACTTGAAGATAGAAATAGATGCACTCAAGAGTGCAGCACAAGAACAAGCATTGAGGACAAATCATATGTAGTGCAGAATTGACAAAACAACTGAGAGTGACAAATGCAGAATGTGTGGTGAAAGGAGTGAAAGAGTATGGCACATTGTTAGTGAATGACTGAAATTGGTACAGCATGAATACAAAAGATAACATGATAATGTAACAAGAATGATCCATAAGGAGCTTTGTGAAAGCTCCAGGAGTTACTGAAAATGAGGATTGCAAAATCTTATGGGATGCAATGATTCAGTGTGACCATCAGATTGGACACCGAAAACCTGAAATTGTTGTGAACAGAAAAGAAAAAAAATATGACTGATAATCGACATAGCATGTCCTGATGACAGCAGGATTGAAGAGAAAGAGAAAAAGTGAACAACTATGATGAATTGAGGTGGGAAATACGCAGGTTGTGGGCAATGAAGAAAAGGGATGTGATACCATTTGTGATTAGTACACATGAAGGTATCAGCATTCAATGACCAACCTGACTCAGAAAGATTGGAATGAATGTAAACATAGAACACCTACAAAAACTAATCATTGCTTGGAACTGCAAGAGTCCTCCACTGGGTTTTTGAAGCACGATCAGTAAACAAGTGTCACCTTAGTCTGCTGGCTGTGGACAGCTGACACTTTCCATCATGCCTAGCAAAATTAAGTTGAGATTTTTTATGATATAACAACAATAATTTCTGTTGTGTCTGGGGAGAGTCATTTTCTTTTTTGCCTTATAATGTAACACAATCGCTGGTAAAATTTCCACTTATTTCTTATTTTTATTTTCCTAAAATTTTCGTTGCGTCTTGCAACCTTTTCAATAGTCACTTATTTCTTATTTTTATTTTCGTAAAATTTTCCATAGTCAAGATAATTGAAAAGGTTGCAAGACAACGAAAATTTTAGGAAAATAAAAATAAGAAATAAGTGGAAATTTTACCAGTGAGTGTGTTACATTATAAGGCACAAAAAGAAAATAACTTTCCCCAGACACAACAGAATATGCTTCAACATACAAACTCATATAAAGAATCTTGCAAACCAAATCCAAAAACGGAAAACAATAGTTTCACTAAATATGAACCATGCTTGACAATGTTAATATGTTTGTTTATGTAACTATGCTCACAACAGATATGAAAATGGATGGAACAATTAATGGTTATGAATGTAGATATTCTTCCTTGATGTTTCAAATGCTTTAAATCAATTCTAGTAGCTTTGCAGGTTGGTTTTCTGAAATTACAGGTTGTATGGAATTAAATACGTACCATGCTAACTTCGTTTTATTATTTAAATTAAAAAAGATGTATTTAAAAAAAAAAAAAATAAGCGTGAGAACAAAACAACAATTGGTTTACAAAACAATTACAACACTGTGCCTTTATATGGTCATATAAAGTAGGTCACTGCCGGGGGAAAATTATTGCGTATTCAATGAATTATTAATCATTGGTTGCAGTTCCTTGACTTCCACAATTGTTTTGGATTTTAAAGCTTCTCGTCTTCTCTCCCATTTTGAAACCCTTTCCAAGGGAACACAAAGAATTCCAGAAACGGCTAATGCAGCTCCACCCATATAAAAGGCTGCATCAAAATTTCCTGTCATATCTGATAACCAACCTATAACCGCAAAAAAAAGAAAAAGAAAAACAGTTGTTAAGCTATTAAGGTCAATAAAAACAGTAACAGCATTCATACATCATTCTCTCATACTTGTTTCAGTCATTTGACTGTGGCCATGCTGGAGCACCGCCTTTAGTCAAGCAAATCGACCCCAGGATATATTCTTTGTAAGCCTAGTACTTATTTTATCCGTCTTTTTTTTTTGCCGAACCGCTAAGTTACGGGAACATAAACACACCAGCATCAGTTGTCAAGCGATGTTGGGGAGACAAATACAAACACACAAACATATACACACACATACATATACATATCATCATCATTTAATGTCTGTTTTCCATGCTAGCATGGGTTGGAACAGTTCAACCGGGGTCTGGTAAGCCATGGAGGTTGCACCAAGCTCTAGTCTGATTTGGCAGTGTTTCTACAGCTAGATGCCCTTCCTAATGCCAACCACTCCGTGAGTGTAGTGGGTGTTTTTTACGTGCCACTGGCACAAGGACCAGGGCAGGCTGGCAAACGCCCACAATCGGATGCCAGTAATGGTGGCACTGGCATCTGCCACGTTCAGACAGTGCTTTTTACATGTCACCGGCACGGGTGTCTTAACTACAATTTCCATTTGATATATACGACGGGCTTCTTTCAGTTTCCGTCTACCAAATCCAATCACAAGGCTTTGGTTGGCCCAAGGCTATAGTAGAAGACACTTGCCGAAGGTGCCACGCATTGGGACTGAACCCAGAACCATGTGGTTGGTAAGTAAGCTACTTAACACACAGCCACTCCCATGCCTCCATGCTTGCATCGGTCTGATAGAATTCCTTGAGGCAGATTTTCAGTGGTAGTCGATTAGATCAACCCCAGTATGCAACTGGTACTTAATTTATCGACTATGAAAGGATGAGAGGTTAAAGTTGACCCAAGCGGAATTTGAACCAAGAACGTAAAGACATGAAATATCGCTAAGCATTTTGCCTGGTGTGCTAACAATTCTGCTAGCTCACTGCTTTATCTGGCCCAGATATATTACCTGTTTTATGCTCAGACCGGCCAGATTTGGCCTCATATATCTACTCTACAATACCATACTAAAAATATACAATCACATCATCAAAATTTCAAAACTTTGAGATAATCATCATCATCATCATCATCATTATCATTTAGCATCCGCTTTCCATGCTAGCATGGGTTGGATGGTTCAACTGGGGTCTGTGAAGCCAGAAGGCTGCATCAGGCCCAGTCTGATCTGACAGTGTTTCTACGGCTGGATGCCCTTCCTAACGCCAACCACTCCGTGAGTGTAGTGGGTGCTTTTTATGTGCTACCCGCACAGGTGCCAGACGGAGCTGGCAAACGGCCGCGGACGGATGGTGCTTTTTACGTGCCACCGGCACAGGAGCCAGGCGAGGCTGGCAACGGCCACGAACGGATGGAGCTTTTTACGTGCCACCGGCACGAGGCCAGTCTGGGCGGCGCTGGCAACGGCCACGAACGGATGGTGCTTTTTATGTGCTACCGGCCCGAGGCCTGTGACATGTATAATTAATTCAAAACAATGTGAATAAATAAGCATCACATTTGACAGAATAATCTGAGTACTAAAGGGTTAAGTTTTACTCTCACTTTTACTTGTTTCAGTTATTTGACTGCAGCCATGCTGGAGCACCACCTTTAATCGAGCAACTCGACCCCGGGACTTATTCTTTTGTAAGCCCAGTACTTATTCTATCGGTCTCTTTTGCCGAACCGCTAAGTAACGGGGACATAAACACACCAGCATCAGTTGTCAAGCAATGCTAGGGGAACAAACACAGACACACAAACACACACATGCATATATATATATATATATATATATATATATATATATATATTATATATATATATATATACATATATACGACGGGCTTCTTTCAGTTTCCGTCTACCAATCCACTCACAAGGCTTTGGTCGGCCCAAGGCTATAGTAGAAGACATTTGCCCAAGGTGCCACGCAGTGGGACTGAACCTGGAACCATGTGGTTGGTAAACAAGCTACTTACCACACAGCCACTCCTGCGCCTTTTTGCTAACCTTTATAGAATAAACAGTTGCTTACCTGCTATAGGGCTTCCAAAAAATGATGATATACCTTGAGCCATTATAATTAAGCCAAATGCAAGTGTTAAATTTTCAACACCCAAAAGTTCAACCATTATTATCGAACGAAGAGAAATAAAAGCAGCTGAAAGAAAAGATAAAAAAAGGTTAAATAAAGTGAAAAAATTTAAAAGAGGATTAGAGATATCTGAGACTATTTTTTGCAGGCATGACTGTGAGTTTAAGAAGCTCTCTTTGCAACCATGTGGTTTCCAGCACCACATGCAAGCATCTTCTATTATAATCCTAAGCCAACCGATGGCTTAAGAATGAATTTGGCAGATGGAAAGTTTGTGGGAT
>NC_043014.1:39336435-39351435 GCF_006345805.1 Octopus sinensis
TTCAACAAGTGTCACAAGCAGGAAGGTATGCACAGGTGGACTGACTACGTCCCAGGTAGGGGCCACGGGTTATGGCTTCACTAGTCTTGCCGGGTCTTCTCACGCACAGCATACTTCCATAGGTCTCGGTCTCTAGTCATTTCCAACTGACTAGGGATTGGCACTTTCTCAACTGCTAGGGATTGGCACTTTCTCACACACCTATCTTCATCCATTCTCGCCACATGACCATACCAGTGGCAATCGTCTCTCTTGCACACCACAACTGATGCTTCTTAGGTACAACATTTCTCTCAAGGAACTAACGCTCTGTCGAGTAAGTACACTGACATTACATATCCATATATATATATGTATATATATATATATATATATATATATATATTATATATATTATATATATATAATATATATATATTATTATATATATATATATATGCACACAACAGGCTTCTTTCTGTTTCCATCTACCCATCCACTCTCAAGGTTATTGTCAGCTTGAGGATACAGTAGATGTTAGGAAGATGATTTAGTCAAGTGATTTAAGTCAAGATGGAAAAGAATGGCACAACCAAGACAGAATTGGAAGTGCATTGTGACCAGTGGTGTATAAGAGCATCTGATGGTCTGGTCCATACTGGGATACTGTGATTTATTTATTTATTTATTTATTAGAGGAGTCAGTCTTAGACCTACCTGGCAATTTCAAGCTTGACCAAACCATGTTGTTTTACTGTGTTTTGTTAAAAACCACAACTTCAATTAAATCTATCCAGAGTTGCTTTGCTTCAATATTTCCCATTGATAATGGCTAAGAGCTAGTAACACATCTGTGAAGCTGAACACATGTGTTTCTTATACCTTTTTACTATAAAAGAGAGAATTTTTTTCTTCATAGTAACTGCATTGAGTTTGCCTTTAGAAGTTGAAGTGTGTGGTGAACATATTTTACTTAACCTAAAGTTCGTTTATGTGTGTGTGTGTGTGTGATGATTTTAAACCCCACCTCTATAACAGATATGATAGTAAAATGAAAAATAATTAAACTATAAGGTTGTCCCAAAAGTTCGTAGAAAGTCTTGGAAAATAATGGTCTTTATTTTGAGGAATAATTTTTGTTGTTTTTGTTAGTACTTGGCAAGTAAAAATTCAATTTTCGCAAGTGCTTACAAACTTTTGGGACAACCTAATACTTACCATCATCTTATCAACCGATTACTTTTTAATTTTTTAGCCAAGTAGTTAAGGTTTGGAGTATGAATGAAGGAATTTTTCTAAAGTTCCCTCCTTCAATAAGAATGTTATTACGTAGGAATTATATTTTATTTAGTTATACTTCAATAACAGAAAGAAAATAAATAAATGAATAAATAAATTACTTACCAATACATATGCCATAGACAACACAATATGAAACTAGAAGAGGATAATTGGTAAATATAGGTACAAATGCTGTTGCAATGCCAGAAACTAGCAAAGACATGTAGTTAATGATGAAACAGTTTGACCATTTCTGATCGCTAACCCATCCAATGATAATGCGAAAAATTGTGTTTGATATTCCAATGATGGATAAGAGTAATGCGGACTCACTTCTGGAAAAATTCAACCTTAGTCCCACAGATGGTAAGTATGTGTAAGGAATAAAGAAACCTGGAATGAAGAAACAAAAAGAAAAATGAAATTGCTGTCATCAATAAATTTTATGTTATGAGTATCAGGGAAAACATTGATAACACAAACAGAATTTTTAATCTTTGTTATATCAATTTTTATCTAAACATTATAATATCTCTTTTACTCTTTTACGTGTTTCAGTCATTTGACTGCGGTCATGCTGGAGCACCGCCTTTAATCGAGCAACTCGAACCCGGGACTTATTCTTTGTAAGCCCAGTACTTATTCTATCGGTTTCTTTTGCCGAACCGCTAATATGAATAAATAAGCATCGCATTTGACAGAATAATCTGAGTACTAAAGGGTTATGTTTTACTCTCTCTTTTACTTGTTTCAGTCATTTGACTGTGGTCATGCTGGAGCACCGCCTTTAATCGAGCAACTCGACCCCGGGACTTATTCTTTGTAAGCCCAGTACTTATTCTATCGGTCTCTTTTGCCGAACCGCTAAGTGACGGGGACGTAAACACACCAGCATTGGTTGTCAAGCAATGCTAGGGGGACAAATACAGACACACAAACATACACACACACATATATATATACATATATACGACGGGCTTCTTTCAGTTTTCGTCTACCAAATCCACTCACAAGGCTTTGGTCGGCCTGAGGCTATAGTAGAAGACACTTGCCCAAGGTTGCGCGCAGTGGGACTGAACCCGGAACCATGTGGTTGGTAAGCAAGCTACTTACCACACAGCCACTCCTGCGCCTATATATATATTATAATGTTTGTTTTTATGTTCAGTTATAATAGAAACAATATTAAGTTAATCTGATAGGTTACTCTATACTTTTGTAGAGTAAAAAATTTATTATTCTTAAACAAGAATATTATTATTGACAGAAATTCAAAATTTTCACCAGCAGTGTGTGTGTGTATGTCTGTGTGTGTGTGCGTGTGTGTGTATGTGTTTGTGTGTATGCATGCACGCATGTAAGTAGGAATACAGCTGCCTTAACCCTTTTGTTACCATATTTCTGTTGAGATGCTCTGTGTTTCTTTCAATTAATTTTAAATATAACAAAGAATTTAGTAAAATAACTTAGTTATCATTAAGCTAGTGTTAGGAACATTAATTGTGATGAAGGTTTGGTAGAAGATTTTAATTCAGAACTTATGAAAACAAGACTTCTGTACTACAGAGGCAGGGCCGGTTTTGGCCGGGTTGGTAACGAAAGGGTTAAAGACAGTGATCAACGAAGGCCCTGACTTTAGTTAGGAAATTAATTGGGTTTTATATGTCTGCAGATAGCTGATGAGATCGGTTCTAGCATGGAAGTAATGACCATGTTTAGAGTACATTTTGTCTGTAGCTTTATTTGAGACTAGCAGTATCGCCCGGCGTTGCTCGGGTTTGTAAGGGAAATAACTATATAAGCATTTTTAGAGAGTTATAGCCAAAAAATAGCAAAAAAATGCATTAAAAATAGAAAAAAAATGATGGTAAATTTTTTTAAAATCGTTGACTCATCGTAGACATTTTTAGAGAGTTATTTCCCTTATATAATAGCGAAAAAATGCATTAAAATGGAAAAAAATGATGGCAAATTTTTTTTTAAATCGTAGACTCATCGTAGACACACACTAATACCCAGAAGGGCTCGATATGAATCACGACTATAAAATACCCGGTTTTGGTTAAACTGCACCGCAAAATGTGGGAGTAGTTAGGAATCTAAATCGTAGGAGACAGACACACAACTTCACTTTTATATATAAAGATGTCAGCCAACATATATATCTGTGAGCTCAGATTTGATTTCTGTTGCCAGAACATATCTTTAGTCGAACAATGTGAGAATTTTGTGCTTTGCTGCTGAGAACACACTGTAAGAGTCTGTTACAAGTAAGCTGCACCCAAGATACTCTGGTCTATGATCACAGCTTTCAATGTTACATTAAGTTATCCTCATAGCACATTCTCTATTTCCTGACTATTCTGTTTCCTGTAGGAAGCTCGTCATAGAGGAGCTGCTATGATATACTCTTTTACTCTTTTACTTGTTTCAGTCATTTGACTGTGGCCATGCTGGAGCACCGCCTTTGGTCGAGCAAATCGACCCCAGGACTTATTCCTTGTAAGCCTAGTACTTATTCTATCGGTCTCTTTTGCCGAACCGCTAAGTTATGGGGATGTAAACACACCAGCATCTTGTTTCAGTCATTTGACTGTGGCCATGCTGGAGCACCGCCTTTAGTCGAGCAAATCGACCCCAGGACTTATTCTTTGTAAGCCTAGTACTTATTCTATCAGTTTCTTTTGCCGAACTGCTAAGTTACGGGGATGTAAACACATCAGCATCGGTTGTCAAGCGATGTTGGGGGGACAAACACAGACACACAAACACACACACACACACCACACACACACACACACACACACACACACTCCTGGTTAGTGGAAGTGAGAGGTGAAGGGAAAGAGAAAGAGAAATGTTAAAGGGAAATTACAAGGTTTGTTGAAGAAATAGGTAGGTAGAGATAGAGAGAGAGAGTGTATGTATGTGTGAGAGGGAGAGACAGTGTGTGTGTGTGTGTGTGTGTGAAAGAGAGAGAGTGTGTGTGCATGTGAGAAAGAGAGAATGTGTGTGTGTGCATGTGAGAAAGAGAGAATGTGTGTGTGTGTGAGAGGGAGAGAGAGTGTGTCTGTGTGCGTGTGTGAGAGAGAGAGTGTGTGTGCATGTGTGTGTGTGTGAGAGAGAAAGTGTGTGCATGTGAGAAAGAGAGAATGTATGTGTGTGTGTGTGTGAGAGAGAGAGAGAGTGTGTGTGTGTGTGTGTGTGAGAGAGAGAGAGAGAGAGAGAGAGAGAGAGAGTGTTTAGCAGGGGGAAATTTCAAAATCACATATCATATTTTGTGAATGGAATTGAATGGACTTGGATGTTATCTATTTTATTTACAATGGAATTGAAACTAATCATGTAAACAAAAACATTCTGTATATTGTTTTGTGTAGATTAACAGTATATAACATAAAGCAATTATGATAAAATATTGTATAATAAAGCATTTACAATCATACATTGATTTTGCAGTTTCAGCAGAATTAAATACTAATGAATCATCATCATCATCATCATCAGTGGAGGTGCAATGGCCCAGTGGTTAGGGCAGCGGACTCGCGGTCGTAGGATCGCGGTTTCGATTCCTAGACTGGGCGTTGTGAGTGTTTATTGAGCGAAAACACCTAAAGCTCCACGAGGCTCCAGCAGGGGATGGTGGTGAACCCTGCTGTACTCTTTCACCACAACTTTCTCTCACTCTTACTTCCTGTTTCTGTTGTACCTGTATTTCAAAGGGCCGGCCTTGTCACTCTCTGTGTCACGCTGAATATCCCCGAGAACTACGTTAAGGGTACACGTGTCTGTGGAGTGCTCAGCCACTTACACGTTAATTTCACGAGCAGGCTGTTCCGTTGGTTGGATCAACCGGAACCCTCATCGTCGTAACCAACGGAGTGCTTCCATCCATCATCATCATCGTTTAACGTCTATTTTCCATGCTAGCATGGGTTGGATGGTTCGACCAGAATCTGGGAAGCCAGAAGGCTGCACCAGGCTCCAGTCTGATCTGGCAGTGTTTCTACAGCTTGATGCCCTTCCTAACACCAACTACTCCGTGAGTGTAGTGGGTGCTGTTTACATGCCACTGGCACAGGTGCCAGGTGAGGCTGGCAACGGCCACGATCGGTTAGTCCTTTTCATGTGCCACCGGCACGGAAGCCAGTCAAGGCAGCGCTGGCCTCGGCCACGTTCGGATGGTGCTTTTTACATGCCATCAGAACAGGGATCACAACTACAATTTCTATTAATTTTTGATGTTGATGTACTTGACTCAGTAGGTCTCCTCAAGCACAGGGTCGAAACGGAATGATATGTGTATTAAACATTGCTTACTTTGTTATTGTATATTTTTCTGTAATTTATTTCACAGGCAACAATAAGATTATAGAAATAAAAAATGCAAATCATCCTTGTAAATAAGATTATATAAGTTAAAAATGCAAATCATCCTATTTCTAAAATAGCTCCTCTTAATTTCTTCCCATTCCATGGAATTTCCATGGTCCAGCTAGTGAACAAATAGTTTTTTAGCAAGTCACTCATGATGTAGTAACATCAGAATATTTTATATTGCTGGGTTTATTAGTACTTAGAGTATATTATTTACATTATTTACATTCAACGGATATTTGTCCTCATCTTTGTTGGTAACACAACGTTTCGGCTGATATACCCTCCAGCCTTCATCAGGTGTCTTGGGGAAATTTTGAAGATATTTTTTGATGTTATTATTATATATTATTATTATTATTATATTATTATTATTATTATTATTATTATTATTATTATTGTTGTTGTTGTTCTTATTATTATTATTATTATTGTTGTTGTTGTTGTTGTTGTTATTGTTATTGTTACTACTACTACTACTACTACTACTACTACTACTACTACTACTACTACTACTACTACTACTACTACTACTACTACTACTACTACTACTATTATTATTATTCAGGTCACTTTAATTATTTTAACTTTTTCCCTTTTATCTTGTTTCAATCCAGTTCAGCTAAGCTTGAGCACTGCCTTGATGTGGTTTAGTCAAACAAATCAACCCCAGGACTTATGTTTTTTTAAAGCCTAGTACTTATTCTATTGGTTTCTTTTGCTGAACTGCTAAGTTACAGGGACAGAATCATGCCAAGACAGGTTGTCAAGAAATGATAGGTGGACATACATACATACTATATATATATATATCTTTCAATATATATATATATATATATATTTTTCAAATCCACTCATAAGGCTTTAGTCAGCCTGAGGTTATAGTAGAAGATGTTTGCCCAAGGTGCCACACAGTGGAGCTGAACCTGGAATCATGTGGTTGGGAAGAAACCTTCTTACCACACAGCCACACCTGCACCTAATTTAAGTAAATTTAAAATTTGTTTAATTTAGAGTTTGTTGCTCAAGGTGACCATCACTGGTTCAGAAAAATCAGTAATCTAGAAGGGTTTCGGAACCAAAGGTCCTAGAAATTTGATATAGTACTTATACTGGTGCTTTTTATGCTATTTGTACAAGAGACAAAAATAGCAAAGTCAACACTGATAAGATTTGAGGTAGGATTTCCTTACTCTTATTGATTAATTTAAGATAAAGTATTGGTGATTTTTGCATTGCTAATACATTTTTCTTTCTCGTGTGTTCTTCCTGGGTCAAATATATTTAAAGTAAAATTTGTCTTTTGACTTGATACATAGCTAGTACAGCCCAGCTGTTTAGCATTGAGATGTCACACACAAAATTCTGAAATAAATTCATTTACTCTCTAGCACAGTGGTTTTCAACCAGGGTTCCGTGGAACCTTATGGTTCCGCCAGTACAGTCCAGGGGTTCCGCAAGAAGTTACAAAACTGCTAAAATCGGCAGTAATTTTAAATTTTCCTGTGCAGATATGTGTGCATAAGACTATTAAATTATTGCACAGGGGTTCCCCGAGCCAGTGGAATGTTTCCTTGGGGTTCCGCTCCAGCAAAAAGTTTGAAAAGCACTGCTCTAGCATATTGCATTTTCTCTAGAATCTTTTCCCCTGCCACTGCCCTGTAACTATAGGGGAGAAAACTCATATGGTGACATGATGCACCTACAGTGTGCTAAAGATTACTAAGATATATTTGCAAAATTTATTTGAGTTTAAGTTACACAATTTTATCATGATTTTAACATGATTTTAACTGAAAAGCTGGAGTGAAATTTGTACAGGGGGCAAAGCTGAAAACTATAAAGGAGAAAACTTTTGTATCAAAATTTAACACTAAATAAGGGGTGCAACTTATACATGAATAGATATGGTAATTGTTTGTAATTTTATGCTAATTGTAGCAAAGTTCACAGCAAATCCTGCTTGCTATATATTGTTTATATTACTCTTTTGCTTGTTTCAGTCATTTGACTGTGGCCATGCTGGAGCACCACCTTTAGTCGAGCAAATCGACCCCAGGACTTATTCTTTGTAAGCCTAGTACTTATTCTATCAGTCTCTTTTGCCAAACTGCTAAGTTACGGGGATGTAAACACACCAGCATCGGTTGTCAAGCGATGTTGGGGGGACAAAAACACACACACACACACACATACATTCATATATATGACGGGCTTCTTTTCAGTTTCCGTCTACCAAATCCACTCACAAGGCTTTGGTCAGCCTAAGGCTATAGTAGAAGACACTTGCCCAAGGTGCCACGCAGTGAGACTGAACCCAGAACCATGTGGTTGGTAAGCAAGCTACTTACCACACAGCCACTCCTGCATTTATACTGTTAAGAAATATAATTATTTCTGTCCATCTTTTATACAATTCTAAACGTTCCTGAGTAAAACAAAACATTATCTTAATTAAAGAAAAATCACTTGAAGCACTTACCTAGCATAAGAAGAAAACACGCAAAACTATACAGAAAAAAAGTTGGTTTCAACTCCTTGTATTTCTTAAAAGCTTTTCCAATCTTTTCCATCCAACTTTTTTTATTACCATCTTCATTTGAAGGAATCACAACCATGCTTGATATGAATTCATCCATATTTGCTGATTCCATCTTTTCAGAGAGACGTAAAAGACTGCCACTGTAGAGGACATCTTTACGGTAAAATGGCGACACTGTAGGTCTTACTGGAGTTTTTGAAGTTAAATGTGTTGGCAAGATATCATGGCTAGCAGCCATTCGGGCAATCTTAGATTGTTCTTGGTTGTTACTTACATTAGGAACACCAGGAAGAAAAGTTCTTCCAGTACCAGTAATATCTAGTGATCTATGTCTTCTCGAAATTGCATGGTAATTTTCTTGTTCTATGTCATGTATCCTTTTAAATTTCATTCGAAGGTTCGACTGTTTGTGTTTATCATCTTGTCTTATAATAGGATCTTTAATTTCATTGTCAGTAGCTTGGCAAGGTATTGAAGGGAGATCTTTGTCTTTAGGAGGTTTTAATGGACGGTAGAAGCTTCCGAATATTATTCCGTTTAACATGAGAGCTGATGTGATCATCATTGAACCTCGCCAGCCATATTCCTTCAACAAGAGCTCAGCAATGGGAGCAAATACAAAGTTACCAATTCCAGATCCGCAGACTGCAATACCTGTTGCTAATGCTCTTCTCTTATCAAAATAGTAACCAACCATGACAATTGCAGGCAAGTACATGAATCCAAGACCAATTCCTGAAATGAATCAGAATAATTTTATATCAACAACTGCTATGAAATTGTAGGAAGACATAACATTTACTCCTTTCAACAAAGTCTGGGTTTGGGACCCCCTTCAGTCACGGCACTGACCATGGGATTGCACCTAGAAAGTTACCCTCCTAGTCACAAGTCTGGGCATGGTGGTTTTATGGAAGACCAGCAGTCGCCCATGCATACCGGCCTCCCCTCTCCATGCCACCAGTGTTATCCAAGGGAAAGGCAAAGCTTGGCACCCGTGACGTCGCAACTCATTTCTACAGCTGAGTTAACTGGAGCAACGTGAAAAAAAGTGTCTTGCTCAAGAACACAACACGCAGCCCGGTCCGGGATTCGAACTCACAACCTTACGATCATAAGCTCGACGCTCTAACCACTGAGCCATGCGCCTTCACTATTTTAATCTTAATTAATTTTGTTACCATCTAATTTCTTTACTACCCACAAGGGGCTAAACATACAGGGGACAAACAAGGACAGACAAAGGGATTAAGTCGATTATATCGATCCCAGTGTGTAACTGGTACTTATTTAATCGACCCCGATGAAAGGATGAAAGGATGAAAGGCAAAGTCGAATTTGAACTCAGAACGTAGCGGCAGACGAAGACCAGTAAGCATTTCACTTGGCGTGCTTAATGTTTCTGCCAGCTCGCCACCTTTTATTACCATCTAACATTATGGGATGAGCCATGGACATTTCTAGCCTAGAAATCGGAGATGGTATGTCTAGACAAAGCACAAACAACTCTACAAGTTTTGAAGTAATACAAAATCCCTTCATTTACAACACATCTGGAAACATAAATGTGGGGATGAAATTTTCTTAGTGGTTGCAAATCCAGGTTTAATCCATGAT
This sequence comes from Octopus sinensis, assembly GCF_006345805.1. Classification (NCBI taxonomy): domain Eukaryota; kingdom Metazoa; phylum Mollusca; class Cephalopoda; order Octopoda; family Octopodidae; genus Octopus; species Octopus sinensis. The sequence continues at coordinate 39,346,232 of NC_043014.1, forward strand.
GTTCAAAGCGTCTTCATTGTCTCAACAAAAATTTAAGGAAGTGCACTTGCACCCCTGAACCTCCTGTTCCTGAGCCTGTCTGGAAATGCACCAACATTAAAAATTTTCATTCTTTCTTTCCTGTTTAATTCTCATAGAGTTAGTTATTTTAAATGAAAGTTAGAGATCAATGCTATGACGACATCATTATACTTGGAACAATAAAAAGAAGACTAATAGTATGGTAAAAAAAAAAAGATGGGACATATCCATAAAGGGCCTTTCTGAGTGGTGTAACATACCAACAGATGAAGTTTTTCATCAAATCAATCTGCAACTGTGTCCAAAATCCATTTCACTTATGTCTACTTAACACACGGAGGTACAATGGCCCAGTGGTTAGGGCAGCGGACTCGCGGTCGTAGGATCGCGGTTTTGATTCCCAGACCGGGCGTTGTGAGTGTTTATTGAGCGAAAACACCTAAAAGCTCCACAAGGCTCCAGCAGGGGATGGTGGTGATCCCTGCTGTACTCTTTCACCACAACTTTCTCTCACTCTTACTTCCTGTTTCTGTTGTACCTGTATTTCAAATACAGGTATGCTAACGATTCTGCTAACGATTCTGCTAGCTCACCACCTTAATCAAACTAATAACTTTACAATCGTGAGCTGAATACCCTGATCACTAGGTGACACAAAGACGAATTATACTAACTATTACAATCACATGGTAAAATCTCTATCTCTATGAAATGAATTGGAGACTGTCAACCTAACATCATCATTATTATTATTATTATTATTATTAAGCTCCAAATGTTTGTGAATAAATGTCTCCAGAACATCCTTCAGGTGAGGTGGTGAGCTTTGTGGGTGAACTAGCAATCTATCAAAAACCCAGATCAAGAGGAGGAAATGGAGTTGGTTAGGAATGTGTTTCCCTCATTACGAGGTGTCTTCCAATGGACATCCCAAGGAAGATGGAAGCATAGCAGTCCAAAATATCATGGAGATGCTCCACAGAAGTTAAAGCATAGGCAGGTAGTTACACCTGGGGACAACTGCAATCCATTGCCAAAGGTTGAAACAGATGGAAATCTGTTACTCACATGGAGTTTAAAAATTTAAGAAGAATTACTGCAGCAGTATCTTCATTGTAATGTTTTTCTCGGCACATAATGTTGTTAAAATGGATTTCATTTGCAATTTCAGTTCATTATAGAATCATTTAATCTAACCCCAAATATATTTATTGTCAGACTTTGAATTATTTTGCTAAGAGATTTTCTAACTTTGCATTACAAAAGCATCTAGTTTTTTTTATGTCAGCTGCTTCATAAAAATTATCATTTAATTTTGATTAGAAAAATACCACTGATTACATTATTAACTAATTTATGAAAGACTTGAGAGCCCTATATGGGATGGGTGTAGATGTCACATACCAGATATCATAATGCCAAGAGATCCTGATGAGCTATCTTCATGGCATTAATGGTAAATGAGGGCAGCAACTTCAAATTCCCTCATCCACCAAATGCCAATTATAAAAAGAGGGTTATGGTAAATGTAGCAAAACCAATGGTGATGACCCAGGATGAGTCGAAACCGGTAAAAGAGTAAAAGATTAAGAACCAAGAACTTACCACCAAATACACCAAAGCTGAGAATTAGGACTCCCAGACTATTGGAGTATCCACTGCAAAATATGGCTATGGCACAAAAGACAGCTCCAGCAATCGTCGTAGCACGGCATCCAAATTTGTTTGCACAACCGCTGACAACTGGTCCTGAATGAAAAAAGATCAATAACCAATAATATTTTAAACAAAACATGATATATATATTTTAATTCTTTCTTTATACATGGCTTTCTCCCACTGCCTCTCTCACAGGAAGTAATTTATTTTTGTTGTTGTCGACTATGGTCTCAGTCAGCCATACATAAGGCAACTGGAATCAACCATTTCGCCTTCAGCTTTCTCTGTCAAATATAATATATTTCTTTACTACCCACAAGGGGCTAAACTTAATTTATTGACCCCAAAAGGATGAAAGGCAAAGTTGACCTCGGCGGGATTTGAACTCAGAACGTAACGGCAAACAAAATAAGGCCACGCATTTCGCCTGGCGTGCTAACGTTTCTGCCACCTCGCCGCCTCAAAAAAAAACAACATAATACTGTCAAATATAATACTGGCCCACATTATTTTCAATTAATCATGCATTATGTGTAGCTTTGAAATTTTGATGTAATGATTGCTTATCTTTAGAAGGTTGTAGAGTGGTTGTGAAATGAGTCTGTATATTTTTAGAATAGCATTGTAGAGTAGGTGTGAGAGGTTGGATGTCATCAGTTTGAACATAAAAAAAGTAGAATATTTGGGCTGGATATACTCTCTCTTTACTCTTTTACTTGTTTCAGTCATTTGACTGTGGCCATGCTGGAGCACCGCCTTTAGTCGATCAAATCGACCCCGGGACTTATTCTTTTTAAGCCCAGTACTTATTCTATCGGTCTCTTTTGCCGAACCACTAAGTGACGGGGACGTAAACACACAAGCATCGGTTGTCAAGCAATGCTAGGGGGACAAACACAGACACACAAACACATACACACACATATATATATATATACATATATATGATGGGCTTCTTTCAGTTTCCGTCTACCAAATCCACTCACAAGGCTTTGGTTGGTCCGGGGCTATAGCAGAAGACACTTGCCCAAGATGCTACACAGTGGGACTGAACCCGGAACCATGTGGTTGGTTAGCAAGCTACTTATCACACAGCCACTCCTGCGCCTATGGTCAGTTTAAATGTTAAAGGATTAATCAATCAAACATTTGAGTGTAACTCATAAGTCCAACTCATGCTGAGAAAAACGCTGCCGCCGTGGTGATCTCATTCTTGCTCACAACATCATAAGCGGAAAGTGTAACCTCTCAAAAGAGCTGTTCTTCACTCCTGCTCCAGAGCGTCGGCTGCAGGGTCACTCCGAAAAGCTCTATCTGCGACGATTTCATCTCAATCGAAGGAGAGGGGCTTTCTCCGTCTGGGTTGCGGATCCGTGGAATAAGCTGCCGGATGAGATAGTGAAGATGCCGACGACCACTCAGTTCAAAGTCTCTCTTGACCAGTAATAGCCTGAACTCTTTGCATGAACACCCTCCGTGTATATAACTCCATGTCCCCCTACATGGCCTTGCTTTTGCTTTTTGAGCTAAAAAATTAACTTAACTTAACAGTACAGTTTGATAGAGTATGAGACATTTTGGTAAAGCCATTTTGGTGCTGCCTATTCAGTATTTATGATTTGATGTCGACTTATTTGACATGAAATGTTTGTGGATGGATTTAGACAATATTTGTTCTTAAGAATATTGTTGACAATAGCTTCAATGTTTTGACCAGTTATTTTTATTATAACCAATCATAAAACAAACATTAAATTAATGTGTGTGTGCCCTTGTTTTTGACAATAATGAGCAGCATTGTCATACAAGTGTTGTTATTTATTTCCAGTCATGTCCGGTGATTCACCACAGGGAAAGTTTACCGTCATCAGTTCACCATTCTTTTTTTTTTTTAGTAAAATAGTTTTAAACTATAAATGGTGAGATATTATGGCTATATTTTCGCGGTAAACTTTCCTTGCAGTGAATTTTCCTCATGGCGAACTGATGGCAGTGAACTTCTCTGTAATTGTTTCCAGTCTCCCCATAATAAGTATGTCGGGTCATGGGAAAATGTTACAGGTGTGGGTTGGCAACAGGAAGAGCATCCAGCCATAGAAAGTCTGCCTCAACAATTTCTGTCTGAACCATGCAAGCATGGAAAATCATCATCATCATCATTGTCGTAATTGTCGTCGTTGTCATCGTCATTGTTGTCGTTGTCATCATCATCGTCAGTGTCTTCACTCCCACTACCACCACCACCACCACCAGGTTACCTTCTCAAGTCATGCTGACTCATAAGAGCTGGTTTCCCAGTTTCCATGGCGTGTATAAATTCCCCACCTGGATGGGATGCCAGTCCATCTCAGGATTACTCATTTTTGCCAGCTCGGTTTACAGGAGCAAAGTGAAATATATAATATTAATAATAATAATAATAATAATAATATAATAATAATAATAATAATAATAATAATAATAATAATAATGAAATTATTGTATACTGTGCTCAGGTGCACCACAACTTGTCAAAAGTGCATGTAAAGCATGTGCCTTAATGTACAAATGTCTGGGAAGTGAACAGTGTATGAGTCAGATACATGCTTGTGTGTGTATGGAGGGGAGAAAATCTGGTGTAGTGTTGGCGAATCTCGGGAAGCATGGAAGTTTTGAAGGATGCAGTGCTCCGACAACTAACAACTGATGCCGGCAGTTTGTTCTGTGCTTCAGCAACTCTTAGCGTGAAAAAATGTTTCCTAAAGTCATGGGAGCTGTGCTGTTTTCTGACTTTGTAAATATGTCCACGGGTGTTAGACAGGTGGAGTTTGAAAAGGTGCTCAGAGTTATTGTTAGTAAGATGGTTAATAATTTTATGAGTGTCTGCCAAGTCAGCTGCCAGACGTCGAGTTTCAATGTATCCATGCCCAGGGAAGTGAGGTGCTCAGAATATGGCATAATGCCTGATGGAGGGTATGAAATATTTTGCTTAAGAACACAACACATAGACAGCTCCAGGAATTGAAACCATAATCTTCCAATCACGAGTCCAACACCCTAACCACTAAGCCACGTGACTCCACTGGCAAGGCCAGGACCTGCACCAGATTCCACAATCTGTTTTCAGCTTGGGTTCTACAGCTGGATGCCTTTCCTAATGTTAAATGATAATAATGATAACAACTTTAGGTAAACAAAAGTTATAAACCAAGAATAAATTGGACCTAGAATTAAAAAGTCTGGGTTGTATGTAGGTATTTTGATAGCATATATGAAATATTCTCAAAGAATTAATATTTCTACTCATCAGTTGTTTTTTTAGAGAAGTGGGATCTTTTCCTTTTGAACAGCACATGTCAACACAATTTCTAGTTAACTAAACACTTTAAAACTTTGCATACTGGTATTTTTTTCTCTTGGCTTTCTTGATAAAATTGTAATTCGTTTGTTTAACGTAATTTAATTTTTCGAATTTTAGCCAATGAATCGCCTCTAATTGAGCTAAAATCATTTGCTGCGTCTAAAACTGAGACAACATCTTGTCA
>NC_043014.1:39358935-39396435 GCF_006345805.1 Octopus sinensis
CATGCATACATACATGCATACATGCATCATACATACATACATACATACATACATACATGCATACATGCATGCATACATACTACATACATACATACATACATACATGCATACATGCATGCATACATACATACATACAACATACATACATACATGCATGCATGCATACATACATACATACATACATACATACATACATGCATACATGCATGCATACATACATACATACATACATACATACATACATACATACATGCATACATTCATGCATACATAATACATGCATACATACATACATACATACATGCATACATGCATGCATAATACATACATACATACATAATACATGCATGCATACATACATACATACATACATACATACATACATACATGCATACATGCATGCATACATACATACATACATACATACATACATACATACATACATGCATGCATACATGCATACATACATACATACATACATACATGCATGCATACATACATACATAGCATGCATACATACATACACACATACATACATGCATACATACATACATACATACATACATACATACATGCATACATACATACATACATACATACATACATACATGCATACATGCATGCATACATACATACATACACACATACATACATACATACATGCATACATACATACATACATGCATACATGCATGCATACATACATACATACATACATACATACATACATACATACATACATACATACATACATACATGCATACATGCATGCATACATACATACATACATACATACATACATACATACATACATACATACATACATACATACATACATACATACATACATACATACATACATACATACATACATGCATACATGCATGCATACATACATACATACATACATACATACATGCATACATACATACATACATGGCATACATGCATGCATACATACATACATACATACATACATACATACATACATGCATACATGCAGCATACATACATACATACATACATACATACATACATACATGCATACATACATACATACATCATAATACAGTAACATGCATGCATACATACATACATACCTGCATAAATGCATACATGCATGCATACATACATACATACATACATACATGCATACATACATACTACATGCATACATGGCATGATAACTACATACATACATACATACATACATACATGCATACATGCATGATACATACATCATAGATACATACACACCTACATACATACATGCATACATGCATGCATACATACATACATACATACATACATATACATCATACATGCTACATGCATGCATACATACATACATACATACATACATACATAATACATACATGCATACATGCATGCATACATACTACATACATACATACATACATACATACATACATGCATACATGCATGCATACATACATACATACATACATACATACATACATGCATACATGCATGCATACATACATACATACATACATACATACATGCATACATGCATGCATACATACATACATACATACATACATACATACATACATACATACATGCATACATGCATGCATACATACATACATACATACATACATACATACATACATACATACATGCATACATGCATGCATACATACATACATACATACATACATACATGCATACATACATGCATACATGCATGCATACATACATACATACATACATACATACATGCATACATGCATGCATACATACATACATACATACATACATACATACATGCATACATGCATGCATACATACATACATACATACATACATACATGCATGCATGCATACATACATACATACATACAACATACATACATGCATACATGCATGATACATAAATACATGCATACATACATACATACATACATACATACATTCATGCCATACATACATCAGCATACAAACTACATACATGCATACTGCATGCATACATAATACATACATACATGCAGCATGCATGCATACATACATACATACATACATACATACATACAGACATGCATACATGCATGCATACATACATACATACATACATCATACATACATACACATACATGCATGCATACATGCATACATACATACATACATACAACATGCTGCCTACATACATCATAGCATGCATACATACATACACACATACATACATGCATACATACATACATACATACATACATACATGCATGCATACATACATACATAATACTACTACATACATGCATACATGCATGCATACAAATACATACACATTACATACATACATACATGCATACATACATACATACATGCATACATGCATGCATACATACATACATACATACATACATACATACATACATACATACATACATACATACATACATGCATACATACATGCATACATGCATCATACATACATACATACATACATACATACATGCATACATGCATGCATACATACTACATACATACATACATACATACATGCATACATGCATGCATACATACATACATACAACATACATACATACATGCATGCATGCATACATACATACATACATACATACATACATACATGCATACATGCATGCATACATACATACATACATACATACATACATACATACATACATGCATACATTCATGCATACATAATACATGCATACATACATACATACATACATGCATACATGCATGCATAATACATACATACATACATAATACATGCATGCATACATACATACATACATACATACATACATACATACATGCATACATGCATGCATACATACATACATACATACATACATACATACATACATACATGCATGCATACATGCATAATACATACATACATACATACATGCATGCTACATACATACATAGCATGCATACATACATACACACATACATACATGCATACATACATACATACATACATACATACATACATGCATACATACATACATACATACATACATACATACATGCATACATGCATGCATACATACATACATACACACATACATACATACATACATGCATACATACATACATACATGCATACATGCATGCATACATACATACATACATACATACATACATACATACATACATACATACATACATACATACATGCATACATGCATGCATACATACATACATACATACATACATACATACATACATACATACTTACATGCATACATACATACATACATACATACATACATACATACATACATACATGATACATACATACATGCATACATACACACATACATAAAGCCTACAGACATACATACATACATACATACATACATACATGCATACAGACATACATACAACATACACACAACATACATACATACATGCATACATACATACATACATGCATAGGATGCATACATGTACTACATACATACATACATACATACATACTACATACATAATACATGCATACATGCATGCATACATACATACATACATACATACATACATACATACACATACATACTTAATGATACATCATACATACAACATACATACATACATACATACATGCATACATACATACAGCATACATACATACACACATCCATACATGCATACATACATACATACATACATACATACATGCATGCATACATACATACATAGCATGCATACATACATACACACATACATACATGCATACATACATACATACATACATACATGCATACATACATACATACATACATACATACATACATGCATACATGCATGCATGCATACATACATACATACATACATACATACATACATACATACATACATACATACATACATACATACGTACGTGCAAGGCGGAGGGTGTCTTGGCATCACTAACCAAATCCTTTGTGAGCCGCTCTCCGGCTATCTATCTGCGGCTTTATATAGCTATGGTAAGACCTCACCTGGAATTTGCATCACCGGTCTGGAACCCCTATCTTGCCCAGGACATCAATCATCTGGAAGCTGTTCAGCGACGTGCAACCAAAAGAATACCCTCCATCAGGCATTTGCCATATTCTGAACGCCTTACTTCCCTGGGCATGGACACATTGAAAAACCGACGTCTGGCAGCTGACTTGGCAGACACCCATAAAATTATCAACCATCGCACAAACAATAACTCTGAGCACCTCTTCAAACTCCACCCGTCTAACACCTGTGGACATATTTACAAAGTAAGAAAACAGCACAGCTCCCATGACTTTCGGAAACGTTTTTTCACACTAAGAGTTGCTGAAGCGTGGAACAAACTGCCGACATCGGTTGTTAGTTGTCGGAGCACTGCATCCTTCAAGACTTCCATGCTTCCTGAGATTCGCCAACACTACACTTGATTTTCTCCCCTCCATACACACACAAGCATGTTCACTTTCCAGACATTTCTACACTACTGCATGTACTTTATATGCACTTTCTGACAAGTTGTGGTGCACCTGAGCACTGTATACAATAATTTCATTATATTATATTATACATACATACATACATGATGGCTGTCTGTTCATGACTGAGGATGACCATCACTGACCATTGCTCAAGCAACATGACAGCATCCCCGTGCATGAGGTTATTGTATGCGCGGTTGGCTCCACTAATCAGAGAGCACAAAACCTCAGTACAACACACACACACAAACCTGCGCGCACACAACCGCGTGCGTACACACACACACGCAATCAAACCCGCGCACATGCAAACACACTAATCCCCCTCCCCAAACGCACACAAATACACACACATACACGCGTACACACACACACACACACACACATACACACGCAAACCCGCGCGCATTCAAACACACTAATCCCCCTCCCCAAACGCACACACACACACACACACACACATACACGCGTACACACACACACACATACACACAGACACACATTTACTTCCATCTTCTTTTCATTTTCATATTTACTTTGAGTTTCGCCTCCCAGTCATGTTCTCTAAATAATTACTCCTTAACTTTGCAGCATCTGCTGCAAGCCCTCGTGTCGTCGCTCGTCACACGGAGGGGGTAAAAAATACAAGAAATACAGGGGTCTGACAGGCAGCCATCAGTTTGTGCCGGTCGCCGTGGAGACGTCAGGGATTCTAGATCTCCACAAAATAGAGATAACGTCGATCCGTCGGAGAAATAAGCCCCTCAAGGTAGAGTCACTGTTGTAGCGAATGCCGTTGACCATTCTCCAAGGCAACACTACTGCGATCATTACTGCAGGGTGCGACTGAACACCCCACCCTTCCTGTGATATGTGCCCCATCGCCTCTTTCCTCTCCATCAACCGCTGCCTCCTCCACCTTTTTCCTTTTCTTTCTTTTTCTTTCTCATTTCTCTTCTTTCCTGTTTCTTTGTATTTAAATGTTCTAATAAAATAAAGTACAATTTTTCAATTAAAAAAGTTCCCAGGAGTGGCTGTGTGGTAAGTAGCTTGCTTACTAACCACATGGTTCCAGGTTCAGTCCCACTGCGTGGCACCTTGGGCAAGTGTCTTCTACTATAGCCTAGGGCCGACCAAAGCCTTGTGAGCGGATTTAGTAGATGGAAACTGAAAGAATCCCATCGTATATATGTATATATATATGTGTGTGTGTGTGTGTTGTGTGTGTGCGTGTGTGTGTGTCTATGTTTGTGTGTCTGTGTTTGTCCACCCAACAACACTTGACAACCGATGTTGGCGTGTTTACGTCTCCGTAAACTAGCGGTTCGGTAAAAGAGACCAATAGAATAAGTACTAGGCTTACAAAGAATAAGTCCTGGGGTCGATTTGCTCGACTAAAGGCGGTGCTCCAGCATGGCCACAGTCAAATGACTGAAACAAGTAAAGGAGTAAAGAGCTAATTAATTTAATGTTGAAGTTTAAATGCTTACTGTTAAGTTAAAGGGGCGTAATTTCATTGGTTAACTTCATTGTTAAATTAATGAGAACCTAAAGAAACATAATGAATACCATTATAGTGGGAAAACAAAATTCGTATTCAATTTAGATTTCCTTTTTTATTTCCATATATTATTTCTATATTCTATAATCTAGTTTTCGTCTCTCGTATCTTTCTCTCTTCTAGAAGTACTTCGTAAATGAGGGAAAATATTAGAGTGATCTCCCTTGTTTATAAATTCAACGAATGACAGTTTGTGGTCGCCGTAGGTACATAAATGAATGCATACATGCATCCATCTCGTTGGAGTAAATAAACATATATGCAGTTGCTCTCTCTCTCTCTCTCTCTCACGCATGTACACACACATACACACTTACACACACACACACACATATATATATATATATACGACGGGCTTCTGTCAGTTTCCGTCTATCAAATTCACTCACAAGGCTTTGGTCAGCCCGAGGCTATAGAAGACACTTACCCAAGGTGTCACGCAGTGGGACTGAACCCGGAACCATGTGCTTGGTAAGCAAGCTACTTACCACACAGACATACCTGCGCATATATATATATATATATATATATATATATATATATATATATACACACACACTAGCAGCATAGCCCGGCGTTGTCCGGGTATGTAAGAGCCCCTAGTAGGCAACGACTAATCCCGATCTAGTCCTTTCCCTCTAGGAAACGAAGGCGCATGTGTAGGTTGCAATGTCTTCTCTTCACTCGAATACTTCTGTGTATACGACGTTCCTAGCTGTCCCTTTGGGCGAAAACATGAAAACATCATTGCGCCTCCCAACGCGTGAACAGCCCACGTAGAGTTGACCGTGGGCGAAGCACTGCTCGCCCAAATGTAACCCAGCGACTTGTAGCGTTTGGCCTTGGGATTTATTGATGGACATTGCGAAGCAGAGTTTAACAGGAAACTGAGAACGCCTGAAGTGGATTGGTAGGTCAGCGCCCGACGGTTGAAGGTGCATGCGTGGAATGAAGACGTCCTCTCCCTTCCCACAACCGGTAAGTATTGTGGCCGTTATTAAATGTGGTGCCAAATGTTTCACAACCAGACGTGTGCCGTTGCACTATTTAGGTGGAACCAAATTCCTGATGAGCATAATGGGCACACCGACTTTTAACTTCAGGATGTGTGGCGGCAGACCTGGCGGTTCAAGTGAATTCAGGAATTCAACAGGATAATCGGCAAGCTCGGCGGGGTCTGCTGTCCTATCTATAGATTTGTAGACGTGGACATCACCAGGAATAGCTTCAAGTACCTGGATATTGATGGAGTTGACGGTTGTATTTTTGGGTGCGAGAATAGCTCTGCCTGCCAGCCATTTTAGGTTGCGTAATTTGTTTTGTAGGTCGTGGAAGACAGCGTCCCGGAGGCTAGCAGGGGTGTCGACAGTGATGCAAAGTGAGTCCAATTGAACGCAGCCGTCCGCATCAGCCGGCATCCTATTTTCACCGAGCGATAAAAGGTCCCTGGAGAATGCAGCGGATCCGCTGTCACCAATCAACTGCGCGCGCATGTTAGTTTGGGGGTGCAAGGGCCGCACATGTGCCCAAAGAGCTGACGACTTAAGGCACGCGCGCACGGCATCGGCACGGATTCCTTTTGGAATAACAGGTAGAGTCTGCCTGAAGTCTCCTGAAAGAAGTAAAGTCAATCCTCCCATGGGGGCCGTAGAGTCTCTGATGTCTTGCAGGGCCCTGTCCAGTGCCTCAAGGGCGCCTTTGTGTACCATAGTGCACTCGTCCCATACGATGAGTTTGCATCTGCGCAGAATGTCGGCCTGTTCTGAGTTCTTGGCGATGTTGCAGATATGTGACTCGGACTTTGCCAGATCGAGCGGGAGTCTGAAGGCAGAGTGGGCGGTTCTGCCACCCAGAAGCAACGTGACCGCGATACCTGAGGAAGCTACAGCCAGGGCAATGTCCGTGTTGCGTCTGACCTCCGCCAGAATTAGTTTCGTGACGAAGGTTTTGCCAGTGCCGCCAGGTGCGTCAAGGAAGTAAATCCCTCCACGTTGTTGTCTGACAGAGTCTACGATGGTGTTGTAGGCTATGTGCTGGTCTGGAAGCAGTCGTGGTTCATTATCTTGGACGTACTGGTGCAGTTCCTCAATGCAGTAGGAAGTTTCACGTAACAATTCAGCAGACATAACATTGGCGTGTTCACGTGTGGGTGATGGAAGGCCGTAGTCCGTTAAAGCAGAGCCACCCATATCGATGACAGCGTCTTCGAGTTGAATAAGCGCAAAATTGTAAATGAAGTTGGTGAACGTGATCTCGACGGGAGGGCAGTAATCTTTGGTTTGTATGTGGGATACCTTGAAGATTAAGTCTAGATTTCCTCCTGTGGGTTGAATTATCGATAGCTGTTTGATAGTTATTTGGGGGAGTAAGAGTTAAAGAAGGTCGAGTTGCGTCCCCTACAAATCGGTTTGCTATGTGTACCACATATGATTTAATTAACCGATTTTTTTTCCAGTAATAAAGTATCCTATTGAAATAAAAAGAGCCATATAGCTCCTTGGAGCAGACACGATGCTCGCTGTGAATTAAAAAAAAAATCCTGCCAATTTGTTAAAGATATTGTCGAAAATATGTCATCTTGAATTTGAACGTGATTTCCTAAAATGGCATGATTTTATCGATTTTTTCTGATGGTAAGGTATTGCATGGAAAACTAACGTCAGAATTAAGTTTCTTAGGGTAACATTAAGCTTCACCATGAGTTTGGTGAAAATCGATTGCAAGTTGCGAAAACTACAACAGAAAATGTGTTGCATATGAAAAGCTTAGATTCTCGCCCCTATGTCGAATTTATCGATTTTTTTCAGAACTGGGGGAAATTTTCAAAATTTTCGCTGTGTTAGTTTTGAATTATGACATTGGGCTATGTGTGTGTCAAGCTTCATCAGAATCGGTTGAAAGCCGTGGTCAGGGTGAGGATACAACCTGACAGACACACAGACAGACAAACTGCTTTTTATATATATAATATATATAATATATATAAACAACTAATAAATAAGGGCAAACGAAAAAATTTCTAATACCAAATATGCCGAAATTAGACACATTGTCCATATAACCATTATAATTTTTTCACACTACGCACGCTACTCAAAAAAGGTCGACAGAAATTTCTAAAAAATTCCATTATTACCATATCGGACCGATTTCAGGGTTAGTTCGTAAGAACCCTTCCTTCGTCAGTGATAAATGTGGCAAAGAAATAAATGAGACACTTTAGAAATTTCTGTCGACCTTTTTTTGAGTAGCGTGCGTATTGTGAAAAAATTATAATAGTTATGGACAATGTGTCTAATTTCGGCATATTTGGCATTAGAATTTTTTTCATTTGCCCTTATTTATTAGTTGTTTATAAATTTAACCTTTAAAGGTATTTTTTAATATGCTGGCCACTGATAAAATTTTTTTTTCGAAAAAATTTTATCCTACATTAAATATATATATATATATATATATATATATATATATATATATATATATATATATATAATATAAATAATATATAAATATATGCATATATACATACACATATATATGTATATATACATGCATTTATGGGTACAGGACATAAAAAAAAACGTTGAACACAATGAGAAACGAAAACAGAAACGGACTTTTTTTTCAAACAACGAAAATAATAGAGAAACAAGACATACAACACAAGGAATATTCCCCTTCTTCAGTTGTCCCTGTTTCATCTACACCCAGGTATTTCGTCTGCCATTACGTTCTGAGTTCAAATTCCGCCGAGGTCGACTTTGTCTTTCATCCTTTCGGGGTCGATTAAATAAGTACCAGTTACGCACTGGGGTCGATATAATCGACTTAATCCTTTGTCTGTCTTTGTTTGTCCTCTTGTCCTCTCTGCGTTTAGTCCCTTGTGGGTAGTAAAGAAATAGGTACCAAACTATATATCTCCCCTGGTAATTGATTTCGCTGAACGTGAACCAGAAAAGTTGAAATGTTGAGAATCTTTTTAACTTGGGTCTTTAATAGTTTAAACGAGTCTTTTCGCTCAACATGTTAACGTAATCCGTTTGTTAAATACGCGATCATGTTTGATGTATAGGATGTGTATTAAATATTGTTCAATTGTTTGCTGCTATAGCAGAGTTCTGAATCTATTAATGATGGTGATGATAACAACCCAAACGATTGCCACAATTACAATCATAAGTAGAACAGAATTACGAGTATAATAATGACCGTAATGTTAGCGAGCTTAGGACTAACGCAATAACAACAATTTATAATTAATTTTACAACAATGAGCTTATTGTACACAATGCCCGTGTTTACTATACAGCTCGTTGGAAAAGGGTAAAAAACGGGACAAAAAGGAATCGACAATGATAGCCAAAGTAAACAGGTTAAACGAAAAACGAAAAAAATGACTTGTAAAAAAGCTACAAAGAGGAAAGGGTGCGTAGGCACTCAGGGGCAGTACAAATTTAGGGAAGCATGGGACTTTTTAAGGATACAGTATCCCGACAGACAACAACTAACGTGGTTAGTTTATTTCATACTTCGACAATTCTGAGTGTGCAAAATAAAAATAGTTTCCGGAAGTCATGGATGCTGTTTTTTTATTTCTTTTATTTTATGAACATGGCCACGGGTGGTAGAGGTGATGAATTCAAAACGATGATCAAAATTATTGATAGAAAGCTGGGGGATACTTTCACAGGCTTCTTCCAAGCCAGATGTTTGATATCGAAGCCTTAGTGTGTTGATTACCAGAGAAGCAAGACTTTCAAGTTATGGTCAGAGAACGACGGGAGGGCATTCGTCTAGCGGCTTGTTTCTGGACAGCTTCTAGCAATTGGTATATTGGAAAAAAAATGGGGGTTCTGGATTGACGATGCAAGGTCTACGTGTGACCGTACCTTAGTCATGCATAATTTTTAATAGATAGCCGGCGAGTGGTTGATAAAAGTCTTACTGAGTAATACTTTCGATCTTTTTTGACGATTTTAGACATATAGTTTGCCAGTCAGAAGTCCATTGCTGCCTTGTGTCCAGGTCAGATTGCTTGAAAGCGCTATAGTGTTATAGGATTCGTTCTTTTTGTCTCAAGCTACAGAATAATGTTGTGTGTGTATTTTAATACAATAGGTTCGTGTGTCATATAGCTAGCTAGAGGCGATGACCTCTTGGAGCTAATCAACGGAAGCTTTCGTCCTATATTTATGGGCTGCCATATTAGCCTGGCGATAACTGTTAATATCCAGTACCGCTGACGTAGTCTCATTTAGAGAGACTTAGAAATAATAATATTTCTACTTATAATTTTTCCTTTCATTTTACTTGAATTGCGTTTTTCCTAGAATCAAATTGAATGACCTATTATGTTTGATTTGTGAAATACACGTTCTCATTGATTGTCTATGTCTGAGTCATATCAGAGTTTCTCTAGGATCATTTCTACAGGTATGTTTAACTATCTTTCTGTTTA
Source organism: Octopus sinensis (assembly GCF_006345805.1). Taxonomy (NCBI): domain Eukaryota; kingdom Metazoa; phylum Mollusca; class Cephalopoda; order Octopoda; family Octopodidae; genus Octopus; species Octopus sinensis. The sequence goes on from NC_043014.1 coordinate 39,370,418, forward strand.
ATTCTATGAATTTGTATGTTTGTTAGGACTGATTACAGTCCAAATAAACACAGGTATCTGTGCGTTATCATATTCATTTAACGGTTTGATATGTACACTTCTATAAACATACATACATATACACATATATACATACGTTTATTGCGCTCAGAAGTGGCATGTGTGTGTGTGTGTGTGTGTGTGTGTGTGTGTGTGTGTGTGTGTGTGTGTGTGTGTGTGTGTGTGTGTGTGTGTGTGTGTGCGTGCGTGTGTGCGTACGTGCGTGTGTGTGTGTATTGAAATATTTCCACCAAATGCTTCTTCATATTTTGAAATGTTTTAAATGGGTAAGGTTTACGTAAAGGAAGTGTTTCCTTACATATATTTTCTTATATATATTACAGAAACTTAAAAAGTACATATTAAACGATTTCAAACTATCACTTTATTATTACACCTTAAACACACACACACTGGCATATCTGTATATATGTATAATGGTATACGGACATTCACGAAACATTAGCATATCAACTTAAGGCGAAATATTTGCATTATGGTAAAAGGACATATTTACTGGTACCAAACTATATATCTCCCTGAAGGCGGCGAGCTGGCAGAAACGTTAGCACGCTGGGCGAAGTGCTAAACGGTATTTCGTCTGCCGTTACGTTCAGAGTTCAAATTCCGCCGAGGTCGACTTAGCCTTTCATCCTTTCGGGGTCGATTAAATAAGTACCAGTTACGCACTGGGGTCGATGTAATCGACTTAATCCGTTTGTCTGTCCTTGTTTGTCCCCTCTGTATTTAGCCCCTTGTGGGTAGTAAAGAAATAGGTATTTCGTCTGCCGTTACGTTCTGAGTTCAAATTCCGCCGAGGTCGACTTTGCCGTTCATCCTTCCGGTCGATAAATTAGGTACCAGTTACGCACTGGGGTCGATGTAATCGACTTAATCCCTTTGTCTGTCCTTGTTTGTCCTCTCTGTGTTTAGCCCTTTGTGGGTAATAAAGAAACAGGTATTTCGTCTGCCATTACGTTCTGAGTTCAAATTCCGCCGAGGTCGACTTTGCCTTTCATCCTTTCGGAGTCGATTAAATAAGTACCAGTTACGCACTGGGGTCGATATAATCGACTTAATCCTTTGTCTGTCCTTATTTGTCCTCTTGTCCTCTCTGCGTTTAGTCCCTTGGGGGTAGTAAAGAAATAGGTACCAAACTATATATCTCCCCTGGTAATTGATTTCGCTGAATGTGAAATTCTTTAACCAGTAGTATACCTATGTTACTGTTAATTACATAGTGATATAAGCTGTTGGTATTGCTGCATTACATATTATAATCGTGATACAATGCATGACCTCATTATAAGACTTGACCGTACTCTCTCATTTACATGTATATGTATGAGTACAGTATAAAGCTCGTCCATCTTCAGATTTCACCCTGTGCTTTCCAGGTTTGCGTTTGGGCATCTGTCATGTGTGCATAGATGACTGAAAAAATTTGGAATCAACTGCTAAGTCCAGACCACCAAAGACAGAGAGGATATACTTTTGAAGCAGAGAATTTGAATTTACGTAGACAATATTTACATATCGCCTGAGGAAACACAACTAGGTCTCATAATGCAGGGAAACGGTTGCATAATCAAGTACTTGCACGCCTGGAGAACTGCGATGCGTAGAAACAACTGTAGTGATTGAAAATAAATGTCCAACTGTACTCCTCCTTGTTGACTTCAAAATGCAAGTTACCTTGATATGCTAATATTTCGTGAATGTCCGTATACCATATATGGATATGCCAGGGTGTGTGCGTTTAAGGTGTAATAATAAAGTGATATGCGGGAACGACTGTTTCATCGAAGTCGCGCCTTGTCCTTACCTTTGAAAAGCGGGGTAGATGAAACAGGGACAACTGAAGAAGGGGAATATTCCTTGTGTTGTATGTCTTGTTTCTCTATTATTTTCGTTGTTTGAAAAAAAAGTCCGTTTCTGTTTTCGTTTCTCATTGTGTTCAACGTTTTTTTTATGTCCTGTACCCATATATGCATGAATATATACATATATATGTATGTATATATGCATATATTTATATATTATTTATATTATATATATATATATTTAATGTAGGATAAATTTTTTCGAAAAAATAAATTTTATCAGTGGCCAGCAAATTAAAAAATACCTTTAAAGGTTAAATTTATAAACAACTAATAAATAAGGGCAAATGAAAAAAATTCTAATGCCAAATATGCCGAAATTAGACACTCACCCCCAATAGGGGCCTTAACTTCCACATTTTAGACCTCCATGACCTCCGTTTTTTCAGGAGCAAAATCCTTTTAACAGGTTCCATAAGACTGGAATTTTGGAATCTGCGCATAAAGATCAGTAGTGTGGGATACATGTGTCACGATTAGAATTTTTTAGGGTGTGTAAAGAGGAAAAGAACTCTCATCTGCAATTTTGATGAAAATCGAATCTTAGGTATTCCAGTTCATAAGAGAAAATATAACAGAAAAGTCTAATTCTTCAATTGCCTGTAACACGGGCAACGCCGGGTATCTCTACTAGTATGTATATATATATATACTTTATTTAAAAGCAGCAGAAATATAACAAAAGCTGTTACTCGAGTTTCACGTTCCCGTTTGTCGGACAGTTTTGTTAAAAAAAAACTTGCTGGCCTAGTGCCAAAATTTGAAACCAATATTATCGCATTATTTTTAATCCATTTCATAACTGAATAACCCAATTGTTATCACTTAACAAAACCATTTTTTTGTTTTTAACAAAACTGTCCGACGAACGGGAACGTGAAACTCCGAGTAACAGCTTTTGTTATATTTGTGCTGCTTTTAAATAAAGCATATTACTCTACCTCTGGCATTTGAGTACTCTTTTTTTCCACTTTGTTTCACATTTATGTGCTTACTCCAGTATATATATATATATATAATATATATATATATATATATATATATATATAATATATATATATATATATATATATACATGATCTGATCAATAAGTACCCGATCTGGACTTTTGCTAGCGTCATGAAACTAAAACACAGAGAGTGAAGCTGCTAGGCACAGATTGACCTTGAACTATGCTGTGCATGCGCACTAAGTTTTAATGTCCTAGCTATCTTCCGCTGTTTACAGCAGTGATTGGAAGGAAGGTGTGTAGCATGTGATCCACACATTGACCTTGACGGAGAAAGTTGAGCAAAGAATCTACATTAAGTTTCGCCAAAAGCTTGGCAAATACCTGCTCAGAGGCCTATGCAAAGTTTTTCAAAATGCTTTCATCGTTCTCCACGCAGCCAAGGAGATCTTGTGCAACTGAAACCCGAATGTCTTTTTGGTCAGCTGAAAACACTTTTGGCAGAAATTTGGCAGACACGCGTCTTATACCCAAATCTTCAGCGATAATGGACTGAACTGAACCGTAAGTAATCTGATAACTCACGGATGGTGATTCGAGGATTCCCCCTCACAGCTGCACGCACATCACCGACGATGTCAGTTCTACTATGGGTTAATTAATTTAGTTATAACTTAGAATTTTAAAAAATTGTTGGATCTTTTCGGTTTGAACGGCACTTTTTTCTAGCGGTGTCATATGAAATTGTCACCCATAATTATGACCCTAGAATCGATCTATTACATTTCAATCTGTTTTAGGGTTAGGGTTAGGGGTGGGGGAAGGGTTTCTTCTTTTCTTCAGAAATGTAAATAAACCCAATCTGTTTCTTAAACGAGGGACATATTCATACGGCACAGAATGCTTTTTAACTCAATAGACGTCATTGATTGGTTGAAATTGCAGAAATTGAAGGAAAAAAAAACCCAACAAATATCCTACAAACTATAGAATTTTCTCAATAAAGCCAAGAGAAAAAGATGTTTTATAAACACATTCTACCAGTATACGAAGTTTAAAATTTTTTAGTTACCTAGAAATTATGTTAAAAACTGCCGTTCAAACCGAAAAGATCCAAATTGTTTTTTCGCGTTACGTAATTTTTGTGTTATGTCACGTATCTTGGAACCAACTACCAACGTACGTTGAGATATACTCGTGGTTGCATGTTACTTATTCAACCATGTGGAAGGGTTGTTATAGTTAAACAAAATCCTCCCACTTCCTCCCAAATACCGAACAGTGTGATTTAAACATATTTTTTTGTTTCAGTGTTATCTTTAAATTTGAGAAGAGTTACAGCTGTTCTTGAGACGTTGACAATAATCTGTTAAAGCTTGACAAAAATAATTTTGAAATTTTGTGTAAGAGTGGCGTTGTCGGTGGTGGTCGTTTAGAAATTGCCTGGTTCATTTCTTGTTTGTTCCTTCTCGAGCCCCGCCTGGCTCATAAGGGCCGGTTTTCCCGGCGTATAGGTTCCCCCACCTGGACAGGACGCCGGTCCGTCGCAGGTGAGCTGCAAGATGCAGGAGGAAAGAGTGAGAGAAAGTTGTGGCGAAAGAGTCAGCAGAAGTTCGCCATTACTTTCTGCCGGAGCTGCGTGGAGCTTAGGTGTTTTGCTCATAAACACAACCATCGCCCGGTCCGAGATTCGAACCCGCGATCCCTCGACCGGCAGTCTGCTGGTCTAACCACTAGGCCATATGCCTCCACTCTTGTTAGCTAGGTTAATTGCAATTCTATACTTCCTAATTGCATTTTAGAAACGTGTGTGTGTGTGTGTGTGTGTGTGTGTGTGTGTGTGGAGGTAATCCGTTAGCTGTCCATAAGTTAGAAAAAACGCTTTCAATATAAGTTACAGAACACGTATATTTTTATATCATCGAACAATATTTTACTAGTTATGCTATATAACTGGTCAGTAAGTTACCGTTGGTTTCGCGGTGAATATTCTTTTCTACTCTAGGCACAAGGTCCGAAATTTTTTTTTGGGGGGGACCCAGTCGATTAGATCGACCCAGTACGCAACTGGTACTTAATTTATCGACCGCGAAAGGATGAGAGGCAAAGTCGACCTCGGCAGAATTTGAACTCAGAACGTAAAGACAGATGAAATACCTATTTCTCTACTACCCACAAGGGGCTAAACACAGAGGGGACAAACAAGGACAGACAAACGGATTAAGACGATTATATCGACCCCAGTGCGTAACTGGTACTTATTTAATCGGCCCCGAAAGGAGCAATACAGACAATACAGGATTATACTGCCGAACCAAAATTGCCCCGTAAAAGCGTCGTTCGAAGAGGACGCTCTTTCGTCCTCACCCCCAACCCCTAGCTACGCTTTTGTTTACTCCATAGTTCCCAGTCAGAATTGCAGCTTTGAAGAATATCCAACTTGACAACATTTCTTCTGCAGACATCCATCTTCAAAAGTTCAAACTGGATACAAACTGCATTGATCTCACCAGTATCAGAGGCTCTACAAAAAACACGTCCCTTCCTTCTCCTCCACTGAAGGGTTAGGGTTAGGGTGGCGGAAGGGTATCTTTTTTTCTTCACAAATGTAAATAAACCCAATCTGTTTCTTAAACGAGGGACATATTCATACGGCACAGAATGTTTTCACCTCAATAGACGTCAGTGATTGGTTGAAATTGCAGAAATTGAAGAAAAAACAACAAATATCTTACAAACTATAGAATTTTCGCAATAAAGCCAAGAGAAAAAGATGTTTTATAAACACATTCTAACAATGGATTCTAATTTAGGTACAAGACCAGAAATTTAGAAGGAAGTGTTCAGAGGGTACTGGATTAAATCGACACTAGTTTTTAGCTGGTACCTTATTTTATCGGCTCCAGAGCAATGAAAGATACAGTTGACCACTGCGGGATATGAACGTCAAGAGCCGGAACCGTAAAGCATTTTTTGCCACGCACTAACGATTCTGTTCTCTCGCCGCTTCTTGATAATTGTTTTACCTTTTGGTACAAGATCGGCGGTTTTGAGGGGGGAGGGGACGTGTTGATTTCATCGACCCTCCAATAATAGACTGGGGATCTTTCGGTTTGAACGGCAGTTTTTTCTAGCGGTGTCATATGAAATTGTCACCCATAATTATGACCCTAGTGTCGATCTATTGCATTTCAATCTATTTTAGGGTTAGGTTTAGAGTTAGGGTTAGGGTTAGGGGTGGCGGAAGGGTGTCTTTTTTTCTTCACAAATGTAAATACATCCAATCTGTTTCTTAAACGAGGGACATATTCACACGACACAGAATGTTTTCACCTCAATAGACGGTCATTGATTGGTTGAAATTTCAGAAATTGAAGAAAAAAACAACAAATATCTTACAAACTATAGAATTTTCTCAATAAAGCCAAGAGAAGAATATGTTTTATAAACACATTCTACCAGTATAAATTTTTTTAGTTACCTAGACATTATGTTAAAAACTGCCGTTCAAACCGAAAAGATCCTAGACTGGTACAATATTTTATCGACTTCGAAAAGATAAAAGGCAAAGTTGACCTCGACGGAATTTAATCGCAGAACGTAAAAAGCAGGAAGAACTACCACTAAGCATTTTTCCGACGCGCCAGCGATTCTGCTCGTTCGCCGCCTTAAATAAGGGTTTCAATTTTTAGCACAAGGCCAGTAATTTTAACGGGAGGGTATTAGTCGATAACTTTATGTCTGAAAGGTTATTTAGAAACAGCCTGAGGCTTACGGGATGTATGCATCTCAGTGGCAGACATATAGGCCACCACTCCTTGTTGCCAACCCTGATATGCGAGTACCTGGGTACCAGGTAGATTTATAACCATTTCAAAACCGAACAAAAAATAACAACCGTCATTTGTTTAATTTATTATAGGATCTTTTCGGTTTGAACGGCAGTTTTTTAAAAATAATTTCCACCTAACTAAACACTTTTAAACTTCGTATAATGTGTTTATAAAACATCTTTTTCTCTTGGCTTTATTGAGAAAATTCTATAGTTTGTGAGATATTTGCTGTTTTTTTTCTTCAATTTCTGCAATTTCAACCAATCAATGACGTCTATTTGAGGTGAAAACATTCTGTGCCGTATGAATATGTCCCTCGTTTAAGAAACAGATTGGGTTTATTTACATTCGTGAAGAAAAAAGATACCCTTCCCCCCACCCTAACCCTAACCCTAACTAACCCTTAACTAACCCTAACCCTAAAACAGATTGAAATGCAATAGATCGATACTAGGGACATAATTATGGGTGACAATTTCATATGACACCGCTAGAAAAAACTGCCGTTCAAACCGAAAAGATCCTTATTATATTCTCAAAACAACTTGGAACAAAGAATTACCATCTTACACACTCTTGCAGAATAAAAATTGATTTTCTTTTAAAAAATGAGAAGAAAAAAATACGGGCTGAAATTGCAGATAGGATAGATGTCTGATGACGTTACTGTTATAGAAACAGCAGTGGAGGCACGACAATATAACACCAACCGCAACGGTACAGCAAACAAAATTAGTAACCAACAACTTGAACTTGAGAAAAAATAGTTTAGCGACATCAGATATGAAATGATCGTCTTCCATCTTTCAGTTTGAGAAAAACATTTTTAACCATCATTTTAAACGGACGTACACAGAATTTAATTTTGGTGAAAAAATAGATACATGAAAGAAATAATAGCAATATTTTTAGTAATATTTAAACGTGATAGAATAAGAAGGAGGACAACAAGCAAAGAGTCTAATGAAAAGAGATTACGACAATGATGAAGAAACATAAATTATCACCCGGATATAAATAAATAACGAAAACAACCAATCGAAAGCAGCACAGCAAAGATCGAATTTGAAATATACGAAACAGTGTGTGTGTGTGTGTGTAAAGCTTTGTGTGTATGTGTGTATGTGTTGTGTGTGCCATCGATATCATTTACAGGATATATATATAATACATAGGATATGATTACATAATCGATAGAGAGACAGGAGGCTGAAAAGCTGACAATGGACCAAAAAGACGTGAATCATCACAAAACGAATGAAGAGAAAATTAACCAATGAATAACGAAATAACCAAAGACAATTTGATGGAATAACATTTAGAAACTGGCCAATGACAACGACGGCGACACAAAAGTATGAACCTGTTCGGATGCGTATAAAATTAGCTTGGTACACCCCCTCTCACATCCCACCAACAAAAGTTCAGGTCAGTGTGAAGAAAACTTCAGTTTCAATAAACTTGTGTGTGTGTAACTGAAATTTCCCACATACATGGTTTCAGGTTTCGGGTTTCAGTTCCACTGCGCGGCACTTTGGGCAAATGTCTTCTACTATTTCTTTTACTACTCACAAGGGGCTAAACACAGAGGGGGACAGACAAACGGATTAAGTCGATTACATCGACCCTAGTGTTGAGTTATCAAACATTTAAACCAAATTTTCTCAAAACAACTTGTCCGACCGTCTCCTTTGAGAAACACTGATTTAACCTAAATTTGAGACACCAGCAAAAGAAGAAATAAAGATAGACTTTTTTTTTCTATTCCAAAGAAAAACGATTTTATTCACACAAATATGCAACCGAAGAGTTTAAAGTACCAGTAATGATAAGGGAGACTGGGAGAACACAAACATGGTTTAAATAGTGAGCTTGGCAGGAAAGAAACGTGCCTTTAAGCTGTACAAAAACAACAAAAAATGGAAGGTGCAGTTATGTACAGGTTGACGGAAGAAAGGTTTTATCGATCGCATTCTCACCTGGAATCGATTTTTGTAATTTTTCCAAGACTTACACACGCCCCGATACCGTCGGTATCTACATATCAAATTTGAGTGCAATCGGATGGAGGATGCCCGAGATCCTAGAAGACACACACACAGACAGACAGAACGATTTTATATAATAGATTATTATTATTATTATTATTATTCAGTAGCTTTATTTTTATAGCGTGCTTTCACTTCACTACCGAGCGCAGCTCTGTGTGCCTTGGGTATGTGCTGTGATTTGTTGTGATGCTCTGATGGTTATTGTATGGAAAGTGTTCTGCGTAGGATGTGTGCAGTGCCCAGTAGTGCAATTTTCTGTATGTTATATGTGTTTGTAAGTCCTGGTGTTTTTGTTATGTATTTGTCTGAATATTTTTTTATCATGCCTAATGCACCTACTATGATAGGAATTGCTTCTGTTTTTAGATTCCACATTCTGGTTACCTCTATTTCTAGGTCTTTGTATTTTGAGAGTTTCTCCATTTCTTTTAGAGACACATTGTCATCTGCCGGTATTGATACATCAATTAGAAAGCATTTTTTTCTTCATGATCTCTGACAACTATATCTGGTCTGTTGGCCTTAATTTCTCTATCTGTGTGTATTGGCATATCCCATTATTATTATTATTATTTTTGTTTTTTTTTGTTTTTATGTATATAAATTGAATGTGGCGAGCTGGTAGGATCGTTAGCGAGTCGGATATAATCCTTAGCGGTATTTCTTCCAACTCATTACATTTTAGGTTCAAATTCTGCCATGTTCGTGTTTGCTTGTCATCCTTTTGAGATCGATGAAATAGTTGAGTACCGGGACAGTTTAATCGACTTAACCGTTACCTCAAAAATTGCTGGCCGTGTGCCAAAATTTGAAACCCTTACTTTAATTACCTTGAAAATGATAATTAATTAGAGTTTATTTGTTATGTGTAGATTATTTGAAGGGACAGTTGTATTTATTTAATTTAATATTTTATTAGACTTATTTTTCGAAGAGGCATGGTCCAGTGGTTAGAGCGTTGGACTCACACTCATGAGGTAGTGAGTTCGATTCCTGGACCGGACTGTGTGTTGTGTTCTTGAGCGAGACATTTTATTTCATCCAGCTGTAGAAATGAGTTGCGACGTCACTGGTGCCAAGCTGTATCGGTCTTTGGATAACATCTATGACGTGGAGAGGGGAGACTGGTATGCAAGGGCGACTGCTGGTCTTCCATAAACAATCTTGCCCGGACTTTTACCTTGGAGAGGAATTTCTTGGTGCAATCCCATGGTCATTCATGGCCGGTGAGGGTCTTTACTCTTTATTGATATGTACCACATTCAACTTCTGTGGTCTTATGAAGCTCAAAAAAGTATTTTTTAGAAACTAATTATTGGTGGATCAATAATTTATTTATTTTCACATCGTTGCAATTTGAAGGTGGTATAGTTTACAAAAACAAGGAAATATTTTCGCCAAGATTTCTGTTTCATTATAAACACATTCGTCGGATCTTTTCGGTTTGAACGGCAGTTTTTAACCTAATTTCTAGGTAACTAAAAAATTTTAAACTTCGTATACTGGTAGAATGTGTTTATAAAACATCTTATCTCTCGGCTTTACTGAGAAAATTCTATAGTTTATAAGATATTTGTTGTTTTTTTCTTCAATTTCTGCAATTTCAACCAATAAATGACGTCTATTGAGTTAAAAAACATTCTATGCCGTATGAATATGTCCCTCGTTTAAGAAACAGATTGGGTTTATTTACATTTGTGAAGAAACAAAGATACTCTTCCTCCACCCCTAACCCTAACCCTAACTAACCCTAACCCTAAAACAGATTGAAATGCAATAGATCGATACTAGGGTCATAATTATGGGTGACAATTTCATATGACACCGTTAGAAAAAACTGCCGTTCAAACCGAAAAGATCCCACATTCGTCTTTAAAACCTCTTTATCATATTTTGTACATAAAACTTCTCAAGAAGTTTTATATTAATAAAAGTTTTTAAGAATTTTACGAAGGCGAATAATTATTTACCAAGTTTAATTAAACATTTTCGGCAGGAACACCAGCGTAACTCTCGAAGTAGAGATAAAACGAAACTCTACATAACCACGCCATGTATTGAAGAAACTGAACTGATGAAAAATGAGATACTGTTATTATTTTTCGATAAAAACATTTTTTTGATAACAAAAAAAAAAAAAAGGTGTTAGGTTGTTTAATCTCCAGTACTTAATGCAACTGTAGAATTTATGAAAAATATGTAAGTTTTGAACGATTCTGGGTGGAAGGATAAATGATTGTTCAACATAAACTGTGATAGGCATATGGGAAAATCTGATAATAAATCGGATGGCAAAGTTTTTATCTTCAATCTGAAGAAATCAGACATAATTAATGACACCTGTATGGCACTGTTATATATTCTGCTCTTATCTAATGTGTTACATTATTTTCTGACAGTTTAGAGAGACTTAGTAATTTTAATATTTCTATTATTGAAAACAAGTGGATGTATTCCACTGAAACTAGGTAAATAGATTCTTCGAACAGGGACAGTCAGTAGCGACACCTGCTGGGTCTGACTACGCTGCATTGATAAAGGGCAAATACCCTGAAACATGTCTGCCGCTGTCTGACTGGCAGGATGAAGCGGCTGACCTCCCCTGTTCGAAGGTTTATAATGGACGCAGGTTGTGTTTCAAATAGCTAGCTTGAGGCGGTGGCCTCTTGGCGCTAATCAGCGACAGCTTTAGTCTTATATCTATAAGACTGCCATATTAGTATGGCGATAACTATTAATTTCCAGTAACGCTGCCGTAATCTCCTTTAGAGAGACTTAGTAATTTTAATATTTCTATTATGACAGTTTATCGTTCTCTCTATATATCCATTTTCTAGTTTAGATCCTATATTATCACACAGATATCTAGAATTCTCTAATTTCCCCGTCGAACATATAACTATATTTCAGAGACGTTCTTGCCAAGCTTGTGATTTGATCTGAGACCGCGTGTTGCAACAACATCAATCACTGCGTGAAGATAATTATTAGCCATTGAAAAACATACAGCAATTTGTTAATCTCATTTAAAATTAAAAAAATAAGATAAATGCGCCCTTTCAAAGCCTAGCCAGGCTCATGGGTCCGGTTTCCCGGTTTCTATGGCACATGTGTTCCCCAGCCAGTCCATCGCAGCGTTACTCATTTTTGCCAGCTGAGTGGACTGGAGCAACGTGAAATGAAGTGTTTTGCTCAAGAACACAACGCGTCGCCCGGTCCAGGAATCAAAACCCCAATCTTACGATCATGATGCTGACACCCTAGCCACTAAGCCACGCGCCTCCACTTTAAAATAATAAAAAAAAATGTGCTCTTTTAAAGCCTAGCCAGGCCCATGGGCCCTCTGGGATCTTTTCGGTTTGAACGGCAGTTTTTTCTAGCGGTGTCATATGAAATTGTCACCCATAATTATGACCCTAGAATCGATCTATTGCATTTCAATCTGTTTTAGGGTTAGGGAAGGGTATCTTTTTTTTCTTCACAAATGTAAATAAACCCAACCTGTTTCTTGAACGAGGGACATATTCATACGGCACAGAATGCTTTTTAACTCAATAGACGTCACTGATTGGTTGAAATTGAAGAAAAAAAACAACAAATATCTTACAAACTATAGAATTTTCTCAATAAAGCCAAGAGAAAAAGATGTTTTATAAACACATTCTACCAGTATACGAAGTTTAAAATTTTTTAGTTACCTAGAAATTATGTTAAAAAACTGCCGTTCAAACCGAAAAGATCCACCCTGTTTCCCAACCTCATTTAAACAATTTTTAATTTGGTGTTTAAATTTTCGTCGCATCAGTTGCCAACTTTGTTACTTATACAGTTCCACAACAATTCACTGAATGAATGCGACGAAAATTTCGATACAAAATAATAAATGTTTAATCCTAAACATCCATGCTTGTTTCCAAACTGTTACAAAGCCTTTGTTTCATAAGTTCTGAGTAGTATAAAGCTTGGATCTTTTCGGTTTGAACGGCAGTTTTTTTCTAGCGGTGTCATATGAAATTGTTACCCATAATTATGACCCTAGTATTGATCTATTGCATTTCAATCTGTTTTAGGGTTAGGGTTAGTTAGGGTTAGGGGTGGGGGAAGGGTATCTTTTTTTTCTTCACAAATGTAAATAAACCCAATCTGTTTCTTAAACGAGGGACATATTCATACGGCACAGAATGTTTTCACCTCAATAGACATTGATTGGTTGAAATTGCAGAAATTGAAGAAAAAAAAACCAACAAATATCTTACAAACCGTAGAATTTTCTCAATAAAGCCAAGAGAAAACGATGTTTTATAAACACATTCTACGAAGTTTGAAAGTGTTTAGTTACGTGGAAATTATTTTAAAAAAGTGCCGTTCAAACCGAAAAGATCCTAAAGCTTTCCTTTCATAAGTCTCAAGTTACCCTGGTGGTTGAAAAAACATGGGAATATGTATAATAGATGATGCATGGACACCAGGGAAATATGTCTTTTGTATCACGTGATTCACTGAACAAGCAAAGGTGAAAGTGAAAGTGGGTTTTTGAATGGTTAATTGTGTCTCCTACGCTGTAATAGTGTTATAATTAAACTGATTCAACGGAGTTCTTCCTTTCCTCCTTTAGTTAGTAAATATATTAAAAAAAAACAAACAAATACTGCAAATTACGAAAGCTTTGGCGAAATAACAAAAGGGATAAAGTCTGTTGGCTTTTTAAATAATCTAATCTAAATTTCACAAAAATCACGTCTATTAGATATGTCAGAACTATACAAGTGGTTATAAGCTTTAAGTATCTTGTTCTCTTATCAGACGAAAAATCGGCCTGTCTTCACGTTAAATTGACGACGTAGCAAGGTCATCAATAAACCTTTAAACGCTGACAAATAATCAGAGCATATCGGCCAAGAGAATAACAATGAAATATTTTGTAAAAAAATAAGGTTCATTAGTTTTGGGTCAATGTTGATAGACTCAACAAAATACTTCCGTACTTTTAATTCTATTTAATGCGACGAGCTGGCAGAATCATTAGCACGGAGGACGAAATGCTTAGCAGTATTTCGTCTGCCGCTACGTTCTGAGTTCAAATTTTGCCAAGGTCGACTTTGCTTTTCATCCTTTCGGGGTCGATAAATTAAGTACCAGTTACGCACTGGGGTCGATATAATCGACTTAATCCGTTTGTCGTCTGTGTTCCCCAGCAGGACGGGACGCCAGTTCATTGCAGCGTTAGTCATTTTTGCCAGCTGAGTGGACTGGAACAACGTGAAATGAAGTGTTTTGCTCAAGAACACAACGCGTCGCTCGGTCAAGGAACGTTCTGAGTTCAAATTCCGCCGAGATCGATTTTGCCTTTCATCCTTTTTGGGTCGATAAATTAAGTACCAGTTACGCACTGGGGTCGTGTAATCGACTTAATCCGTTTGTCTGTCCTTGTTTGTCCTCTCAATGTGTAGCTCCTTGTGGACAGTAAAGAAATAAGAATCGTTAGCACGCCAGGTAAAATAATTGGTGGCATTTCGTCCGTTTTTACGCTCGAGTTTAAATTCTGCCGAGGTCGACCTCACCATTTATCTTTTCGGGGTCGATAAAATAAGTAGTAGTTGAGCACTGGGGTTGATGTAATTAACTAGTCCCTTCCTGCAAAATATCAGGCTTTGTGCCTACAGCAGAAAGGATTATTGTTATAGCTGTCATAGAGCTTTATTTAACTAAAATTTTATTTAAAATCCGCTTCAATTTCATCTACCCTAGGCCCATGGCAGGTGCAAATATATCCATTAAATTCAGCCAATTTGTATGAAACCTTTATGCACTTGAAATATCAATTACAGCGCACACTTTTTTCTCATTATCAGACTCTGTTCACTTCTTTATCCTACCCCTCCATACTCTGACACAAACACACACATATGTCCTTATGTATAGTTGATTGATTGATTGGATGGATGGATGGATGGATGGATGGACGGATGGATGGATGGATGGATGGATGGATGGATGGATGGATGGATGGATGGATGGATGGATATTATCTTATCTTCTTATGAAGTTTGAAGTTACTTTGACTGGCCACCTTCTCGGAGGCAAGGCTATTAAGCAAAATAAAGAAAATTAAAAGGTCATTCACGCAGTCATTCATCTGTTAACTGTCATGATGGTCTTGCAGCTATAATTATAACCGCAACAGAGTATGTGCCAGCACAACTGGAACTTGGATTCTTGAAGAAAGAACATGGATCCGTAATTCATATTATACGAATGATCTCTTTGTTGCTGATATAATTATAGCTACAAGCTGAGAGCAATCCATAGTGAAAGTCTTATTGTATTTTCCTCACTACATTGATATCAAATGGGCGACTGATTGACACAGCAGAGGATATTTCTGTTCTGGAGTTTCAGGATCTTTTCGGTTTGAACGGCAGTTTTTTTCTAGCGGTGTCATATGAAATTGTCACCCATAATTATGACCCTAGTATCGATCTATTGCATTTCAATCTATTTTAGGGTTAGTGGTGGGGGAAGGGTATCTTTTTTCCTTCACAAATGTAAATAAACCCAATCTGTTTCTTAAACGAGGGACATATTCATACGGCACAGAATGTTTTTTTACCTCAACAGATGTCAGTGATTGGTTGAAATTGCAGAAATTGAAGAAAAAAACAACAAATATCTTACAAACTATAGAATTTTCTCAATAAAGCCAAGAGAAAAAGATGTTTTATAAACACATTCTACCAGTATACGAAATTCTAGAATTTTTTAGTTACCTAGAAATTATGTTAAAAACTGCCGTTCAAACCGAAAAGATCCGAGTTTCAAACTATATCACGTCGGTGGTGTCTCATTGCTTAGATGATACTTTTATTCTTTTAATTCAACAATCTTTATATTGTCGTTATTTGTTATTTTTTTCTTTTCTCACTCTATTCCAGGTTGTTCTGCCTAGCACACTAGACCTTTTAAGAAAGAAGCTTCTAGAGGATAAACTATTGCAACCAATGTCTTTAGTTTTGGTTATATATACATAGCCTACATTAGCTGTAAACTGTTGCCTTCTAGCTTTTGTAGAAAAATTACCAGGCGGTATTTCTTCCAACTGCTTACGTTGTGAGTTTGAATTCGGCCGTGGTCATCTCCGTACTTTCACGCATTTTCTCTCATTTTCTGATCCCTTTTAGGGATCCGTAATATTAGGGCGTATTTTTTCCTTTGATGATGACCACATTACGATTCTTTTTAAAATCTTGTGCCTTTTAAAATCCTTGATTTCTTTTTAAAAATAATATAGTAGGGGTACCAAGAATACCAATATATTTGTAGTGGAGGGAAATGAGGAAGATGTCACAGATAATGCAAAGATCAAAGGAGAAAATCATGACGATTTTACTCTGGAAGATACAACAGCATAGTAGTGTTGACGTCATGGCGTTGACGTCATAGTAGTGTTGGCGTCATGTCACATAGTAATGTTGACGTCACATAGTAATGTTGACGTTATGACGTTGACGTCGACGTCACAGCAATACCAGAAATGAAACGTTCTGATGTCATTACCATATCAGGGACGAAAAGATTTGACGTTACCACTACACCAGTAACGAAAAGCTTTGACGTCACTGTAGTACCGAAGACGAAAAGCTTTAACATCATTGCCATACAAGAGAATGGTTTAATTTGACGTCATTGTCATACCAGCGAGGGAAAGACTTGACGTTACTGCTTTACCAGTGAGGAAAAGCTCTGACATTGCCACATCAGCAACAAAAAGCTTTGACGTCACTACCATATTAGCGACTACTACTACATTGTTGCCCGAGGAGAAGAAGAACCAACCCTGTGCTTGTAGGAGAAGCGGCAGCAAGTGGCTGCAAAAACAACAATAACAGCATGGACAGCAAATAAAACAAAACAAAGACCACAACGAAACAACAACAAAAACTGTGAAAACAACAGAGAAGATTATATCATGAAACTAGCCAATGAACAATTCGCACGCTTGAGTGGAAAGCAGAAGAGATTCAAAAGGGGCGATAACGTTTCCAGCTGAAGAGATAAATAGCATCCCCCAAAAAGAGACAGTTTGTACATGTGCGTAAACAGTAAGAGTAGAAGCTGTAGAAAGTATTAGAGAATCGCGTCAAGGATCCCGAAGGAAAAAAAGATTACCTCTAGACTAGAATAAGTGATCACCTTCCACCATTCTTTAGAGTTTCATCTTAAAGTTTCTTCTTAAAGTAGGGGACAGTATTTCCGAACCACTCAATCCAAGCCGACTGAAAGAGGAGTAAACTTTGCGGTCGTAGGAAAAAAATAACTGCTGCTTACACAAATGTAACTCCAGGAATTTGTGGGGACAAAATGCTGCCAAGCATTTCGCCCGGCATGCTAAGGAGTTTGCCAACTGTCTGCTTTATGATAAATAAATAGAAACACTGCTGCCGATAATACACGGATTTTCTGGAGAAACTGATACGAGATAAGAAAAATGCGTTAGAGTAACCTTGAAGGAAAGAACATTGATTAAGAGCAAAAATATTACGCTAGACAAAGATACTGAGATAACAAAATTAGATCAAATACAGAAATACAAAGAATTAAGGAGTAATGAACTAGAAAGTGTACAACGCACAAAAGAAAGAAATATTTTAGAAGAAAATATTACATAAGCATTAATACGTGAAACAGAATTAAATGCAAAAAGGAAGTTAGGTAATAGATATCAATACTCTAGCTGTTTCAGTAATAATAAATTTTTATACGTTGATTTGGACGCTAAATAAAACTAGCAAGAATAAACAAAAAAACTTAATTCTGTTAATATTTAGCGTATTAACAATTAAGTTCATAAAGACCATTTTAAATCCTTTTATCTTATATCATGCCTTAGGTAATAAATAATATAAAACGGAAACATTATTTATAACTTCATCATACATATCAACAACTGTAGACAATAGTTTAACTGATACTCTCTACTGCATTCTCACATTGATTATTCTTGCTGTCTGCATCGTTTATGCATTTGCCATTAAAAAAATATTTTTACACACACACAGACACACGCACATCATTGCACTTGTCTACTTAAACATGTATATCTATAAACATTATTTATAACTTCATCATACATATCAACAACTGTAGACAATAGTTTAACTGATACTCTCTACTGCATTCTCACATTGATTATTCTTGCTGTCTGCATCGTTTATGCATTTGCCATTAAAAAAATATTTTTACACACACACAGACACACGCACATCATTGCACTTGTCTACTTAAACATGTATATCTATAAACACATAAAGTTAATCCAAACAAGAAAGCACAAAAAAAACACAACAACTCGAGGACGTGGAACAAATATAGTATTATTGGACGCTCAGGAAAGAAGGAAAGAAGGAGGGTTTAACGTTTCGAGCGGAGCACTTCGTCGGAAACATAGGAGAAAGAAAGATCCAGAGAAGGGAAGACAGAGGGAAAGAAACGGTACACACACACACTTATGTTCGTATAAACAAAAACAAAACAGATATACATACAAACTGTATAAACACATGTACGTTCGCTGGTACTTATTTTTGTTAACCCTGTAAGGACGAAATCCCTCGGTAGTATATGACTTCAGAACGTAAAGGACCGGATAAAAATGCTGCTAAGCATTTTCCCGATGCGCTAATGGTTTTGTCAGCATACTGTCTTAATAATAATAATAATAATAATAATAATAATAATAATAATAATAATAATAATATAATAATAATAATAATAATAATGATGATATCCCAGGAGAACCATGTCTCAGAGAAATCCAAAAGACTGTGCTGACAAGTTCTGTCCACATCCTTAGAAAAACCCTATCAATTTAAATGTCTATGTTGTATAACATGAAGATATTTCGCTACTGCCCTTGCTATTTCCCCTCCCCAATCTTTCAGTCACACTGTATCATCTCTTGTCCTTCATCGTCGTAGGACGCTGGGTTTGATTCGGCAAGTGATTGTAACAAACATGCAGATTAAAAGTTAATAATAATAATATAATAATAATAATAATAATAATAATAATAATATAATAATAATAATAATAATTCTTTCTATTATAGGCACAGGGCCTGAAGTTTTGGGGGAGGGGACTAGTCGATTACATCGACCTCACAATTTCACTGGTACTTAATTTATCGACCCCGAAAGGGTGAAAGGCAAAGTCGACCTCGGAAGAATTTGAACTCAGAATGTAAAGACAGACAAATTGCCTTAAAACATTTTGTCCGGCGTGCTGACAATTCTGTCAATTTCTAACGATGATACAGAACCAAACATATGGGGAAAGGGAACGCTTGATTATATCGACCCAAGTACTTGACTGATACTTTATTTTAAAGACCCCTAAAAGATAAGACTTCTAGCTAACTTCGACGTGTTTTGAACCGCTTCCTGCCTAAAATTCCCGAAAATGTTCAGTCTGTTTTCAGTTGCAAAAGATGTTTGCTAAGTGCTGTGGTTTTCAACCAGGGTTCCGCGGAACCTTAGGGTTCTGCCAGTACAGTCCAGGGGTTCCGCAAGAAGTTACAAAATTGCTAAAATCGGCAGTAATTTTTAATTCTCCTGTGCAGATATGTGTGCATAAGACTATTAAATTATTGCACAGGGGTTCCTCGAGCCAGTGAAATATTTTCTTGGGGTTCCGCTCCAGCAAAAAGTTTGAAAAGCACTGGCTAAGTGAGAAGCAAACAAGTGTGACTCGTACGTATAACTCTAGTAAGGCAATGCATCAAAGCCAAGCGATTTTCTTTTTAAACAATCACTCACCACCAACTGTGGCCTTAGCTTGGCTATCATTGTCGTTTCTTCTGCTGAGAACGGCAACAAATCTTTCACCTCTAGCGTATTGTTTAAAAAGAAAATCGCTTGGCTTTGACGCATTGCCTTACTAGAGTTATACGTACGTGTCACACTTGTTTGCTTCTCACTTAGCAAACATCTTTTGCAACTGAAAACAGACTGTGAACATTTTCGGGAATTTTAGTCAGGAAGCGGTTCAAAACACGCCAAAGTTAGCTAGAAGTCTTATCTTTTAGGGGTCTCTAAAATAAAGTATCAGTCAAGTACTTGGGTCGATATAATCAAGTGTTCCCTTTCCCCATATGTTTGGTCTTGTATCATCAAGTCCCTGATCTCCAGTCTACAATTAAGACCAAACCCTTGCGTAAGGTGCTGCTGGAAATCCGCACACATTTGCATTAAACCCAACATATCGTGCACATCATGATCTGTTAAAGACATTCAACACTGATCCAACAAACCAATTTGGCTTTCCGTGACAAAGAGCGTGAGCCTTAGCTCCAACTACATAACTTCCGTGTTTAGTGTCGAAGAAATGGCTGAGCACCTTGCTTTTGTTCATCACAAGAGCACGTCGTTCGCAATGGCTTTTTCAGTCACCTCCTTTAAGCAACCGACTAACTCCTTTAATCTATTCTGTAGATATATAATCAGTAAGAAGGCGCAGGAGTGGCTGTGTGGTAAGTAGCTTGCTTACCAACCACATGGTTCCGGGTTCAGTCCCACTGCGTGGCACCTTGGGCAAGTGTTTTCTACTATAGCCTCGGGCCGACCAAAGCCTTGTGAGTGGATTTGGTAGACGGAAACTGAAAGAAGCCCGTCGTATATATGTGTATATATATATATAATATATATATATATATATATATATATATATGTATGTATGTGTATGTGTGTGTGTGTGTGTGTGTGTGTGTGTGAGTGTGTGTGCGTGTATGTTTGTGTGTCTGTGTTGTCCCCCTAGCATTGCTTGACAACCAATAAGTACTGGGTTTACAAAGAATAAGTCCCGAGGTCGAGTTGCTCGACTAAAGGAGGTGCTCCAGCATGACCGCAGTCAACTGACTGAAACAAGTAAAAGAGCAAAAGAGTAAAAAGGTGTATAATACATATGGACAGATTAGTGCTTAGACGAGATCAAATACTCGGAAAAAAAAAACCCATCGCGAAGTGATGGGAGATAGGATCCAGGCTAACAAAAGTCGACAATAAAATGAAATAAAAGAGGGATTGGTGGTTGTCAGTGGTATCAAAACATTTATAGATTTGTCATACAGAAGTGAGTGTAAGTAGAAAAACAGGAAAAGGAAAGTTCATAGAGGTTCTCCTCTCTCTCTCTTATCTGTGATACGAGGGTATGAACTCACTGGATGTCTACCAATCTATGAAGCATTATTATGAACTTTCACCTTCCGGTTTTTTCTTGTTTTTCT
The DNA here is from genome assembly GCF_006345805.1 of Octopus sinensis. Classification (NCBI taxonomy): domain Eukaryota; kingdom Metazoa; phylum Mollusca; class Cephalopoda; order Octopoda; family Octopodidae; genus Octopus; species Octopus sinensis. Next base: position 39,391,450 of record NC_043014.1, read on the forward strand.
GTTCAATTATATTTACACTTATTTCAGTTAATTAATTTGTAAATGAGTCGATGTCATTAACAACCGCCTGTCAATTTTTTAAAATTATAATCTAATTTACTCTATAGATAATTTTTTTGCAAAATCCTACGGATTCTATTTTGATGACACTTTTCAAAGAGACTCACTGCAAATGTTGGCGATTGTCCCTATCAAATATCTGGGGGTTTTTTTGTCTACCCACAAGGGGTTAAACACAGAGGGGACAAACAAGGACAGACAAACGGATTAAGTCGATTATATCGACCCCAATGCGTAACTGGTATTTAATTTATCGACCCCGAAAGGATGAAAGGCAAAGTCGACCTCAGCAGAATTTGCCTGGTATGCTAACGATTCTTATTTCTTTATTGCCCACAAGGGGCTAAACACAGAGGGGACAAACAAGAACAGACAAACGGATTAAGTCGATTATATCGACCCCAATGCGTAACTGGTACTTAATTTATCGACCCCGAAAGGATGAAAGGCAAAGTCGACCTCGGCGGAATTTGAACTCAGAACGTAACGGCAGACGAAATACGGCTACGCATTTCGTCCGACGTGCTAACGTTTCTGCCAGCTCGCCGCCTTGTCCCTACCAAACATCGCGTAGCTAGTTTACTTATTCGATCGCCATAGGCTTTAGACATCAGGTACGACGAGTCAATGTAACCAGGTCCCTCTCAGTACGTCGTATTTAGGCTCGCCTGTAGACAACAAGATTGTAATCTGTGTAACTAATCCGCCGAAGCTGATGACACTTTGCATTATCCTTATCTGCTGACCTAATTAATACTCTATCTAGATATGATCTTAATAACCTGATGCGGTTTGAACTAGACGAGATTAGTAAATTTTGGAATCTGGTTGATGAGTGTTTAGCAGTTAGAACAGGTTCGCTAGGGCTTTTAGATCTTGGTCTCTTATCAAATACTCACATACAGTTCCAACGTGAGTCCAAGGTGCCATCCTAGTCTCCCACTGATACTACTAAACAAGGCGTTTCCAAAAATGTGTGTTGTTCTTAAAAATGTGTTTATATTCTTGAATGTGATAAAGTGTAGAATTAGATTATTATCCTGCTTCCAACCAGAGTGCTGCTGCCAGGATTTGGAAAAATAGGGCAGATTTCCCCACCCCTTATTTTGTAATATAGGGGGGATTTTTGAAAAACAAGGGGGAATTCACGGTGGTGTTCAGTGAAAAAATTAAACACTACTTGACAGTGGCTAAAACGCGAGCCGATCAAATTTATGTATAAATATTATTTTTATATGTTTGTTTCCTTTAAAACAACAGCTAAAAATTTTCTGAAGCAGCACCCCGACTAATTTTATTTACAGGCCGCCATTGTTCATAGGTCACCCTGATTGTAAGCACTAGCCTTACAAAACTATGTTGAGATATTCCAAAAAAAGAAGTACTTCTAGCTTTCATTTCAGGCTATGCTTATTACAGTTAAGTTGACTAAAAAGAATTTTAATGAGAAGAGAGACGTCTAAGCACATCCACAGTCTCTTCTTATGGGTAGCCGAAAATTTGAGAATCTCCTCAGTATTGCCAAGCAGTTTAAAGATGTCTTTTGGATTGAAGAAATGCAAAAAACTGTGACATTAAAACGGGGTAGGCTGATAAATGGTGAGTGAACATTATTTCGAACTCGAAAAAGAGAAGATAACAACGGACTTGGAAAATTCGACATTATACAAATATTTGGGAATAGATGAAATTAAAATCGTGTCCTAATTGTTGTGTATTTATCAGACCCCGCCATGTTTGATGGTAAAAGTGTTTGGTGTTAAGAAGGATGTTTGATGAAATGTACTCGTTCAGGAATGAAAATGATCATTCTGGTATAAACCTTGTCTCAATGACAAGAACGCTATCTGTGCTATCAATACACTTGCAGTGTCGCATAGCTCTGTAATACATCCTCACTGACCCGGGATAACACGGTATGCTCAAGTGTGAACCGTGTTATGCTTATCACGAATTGTTCTGTGATAACACGGGTTGGTGATCAGTCAAAGATCCTGCTTGGCCCGCAAAAGCATTTCCTCAGCTACTCAGAATGCACTGATTTTTGCTTGCGTTTACCTCACCATACTGTGAAGCTGCGTATTTTTTTAAATACGGATTTACGTATGCGTACCCATATGTTTTATTACTCATTTATCACAGATTTATTTAACACGATGTCTTTTTTGGAGCCAAACAAACGTGATAAATGAGGCGAGATGTACTAGAGTGGAGAGTCTTGCAATTAAAGTCTGTTGCCTGTAATACGAGAAATCTATTTTAAAAAAAGACTTCCACAAACTGTACAAGAAGTCTGACACCCAGCGACTGACAATACATTTTTAGAAGTGACAGGGTACTATTGACCGCCAAGGAACAACATAAAAGATAGTCATTGGTATTGCCTGGCACGTTTCCAAAAGTAGTTGATCGATTGAGTGATTGACGGAATGCTTAATCAAATAATTGACTAAAAAGTTCACGAATTGACTATTAAAAGAAATAAAAAAGAACAATGTATGTAATTTGAATTTTTTTTATTTGCAATGAAGTTTTTTCGCAACCTATTATTAAACATATTTTGTTTCGTATATTTTAGCAAAATAATCTAATTTTTATGACAGTAAATATTTCTATAATTTACAAGGCCATTCGTAAATATCCAAGATAACTCATTTGCGAAACAGTTAGCCTAAAAGGACTCTGTCTCTGGTTCAAACCTGGATTCAAGCATATTGAAGTTCTGTTTTGTTCTTGCAATTATTACTGATTTAAATCTTTGTAGTTTGACTAAAGGAAGGTAAAAGAAGAAGAAAAAAAATCACAAGAAGGCCTTGTATAAGGCCTTGTATCCTTACTGTGATAAAAAAAGGTATCAAAATCAAGAATATGTGCAACGGGAAAATTCTCACAGGAAGTTAATTTAAACTTCGAATAAATAGCTAGCAAAACAGTTATACGAACGAAAGCTAGGTTTTCTCTGACGAACAACCATAAAAGGTTACCTTTATATGGCCAATATTTCCGCAAACAGGATGCTCCATATATGAATAAAAAGAAATTGATTTTCATGTGGATGCACACATCCGTCCTGAGTGGAATATCGGAAGCAACAATATTCACAAAACAGGAGAAACAGGAACAAGCCACTACCATGTGATATTCTGGAAGGAATATCCGCTACTCCTTACAACATAGGTGACAAATGCTGCCTGTTTGGAGTATTTCAGGAAATGTTTCGCATTATAATAAAACCGCCTACATTAATTTCATTAAAATATACTTGGAAATACAATAACGAAGCAAAGTTCTTTTAAATACTCCTCGCCAACAAATTTCAACAGTCTAAATAAATAAAGAAATTATAAAAAAAAAAAAAATGTTACTAAAATGAACTTCTATCTCAGAAAAATAGCAATGTGAAGATACTACTAACACTCCGTCGGTTACGACAACGAAGGTTCCAATTGATCCGATCAACGGAACTGCATGCTTGTGATATTGACGTACAAGAGGCTAAGCACTCCACAGACACGTGTAACGTTAACGTAGTTCTTGGAGAGGTTCAGCGAGGCACAGAGTGTAACTTGACTGGACTATGCAATTTTAAGTAGTACTCATTTTTGTCAGCTGAGTAGACTGGAGCAACGGGAAATAAAGTGTCTTGCTCGAGGACGCAATACGCCGCCAGGAATCGAACTCATGACCGTTAGCTGAATACCCTAAGCACTAAACCTCCTGTCTCCGCATAACATAGTGAAGATATTACGGAAAGATAGTAATCATGAAGTTCACATGATATTTCATAAGCCTGACATTATTTTCCACGACAGAAATCGACAATAATGTATTGATTATCGACATCCTAGTATCAAACTTGTATATATATTTCTTTACTACCCACAAGGGGCTAAACACAGAGGGGACAAACAAGGACAGACAAACGGATTAAGTCGATTACATCGACCCCAGTGCGTAACTGGTACTTAATTTATCGACCCCGAAAGGATGGAAGGCAAAGTCGACCTCGGCGGAATTTGAACCCAGAACGTAACGGCAGACGAAATACGGCTACGCATTTCGCCCGGCGTGCTAACGTTTCTGCCATCTCGCCGCCTTCCTAGCATCAAACGTGTATATACGTGAACAAAAATGACCCTTTCTTCTATCTCCTTCCTTATGTCAAACTACAAAGATTTCGATGAGTAAATAATTGCAAGAACGAAAAAAGAATTTCATCAACAAGTCTAAACCCAGATTGGAACAAGCGATAAGTTCCTTTTAGGTAAACTGTCTCTTAAATGAGTCATCATCGGTACTTAATAATTTATAGGAATACCGTGTTTTTCAGCGTAGAAGTTGAGGTATTATATTGTGTAAACATATAGTGTAAACGTTCAAACTTCATCACTATTTTTTCAAATCCTGCTGCTTTTCACATATTTTTGGTCCTCCAAGGTCGTCTTGGACCTTTATAAGTAGACCTGACTTTTTTGGTTGTAAACTTTGGTTTGAAAACTTGGACTTCTACGATGTAGCATATGTTATACTTACTGTCATAAAAACAAAACTATTTTACTAAAACATACCACACAAAATACGTTAAATAACGTGTAGAGAGAAAAAAAACCCTCATTCCGATTTTTAAAAAGTTCAAACTATATTAGCTTTTGTTATGTTTCGAGAGGGTCGTTATACTAGTATTAAATATTTTTACTTCTTTTATTAGTCGATTCGTTAGCATTTAACCAACTAACTAATCGACTGTTTGATTAATTGTTTGGTCAATCAATCAATCAGCAAAGAAAAAAACTTATCAAGGTCTTACGCTGCTGTTAGCGATATCATCAATGACGTGTCCTCTCTGCGCATTTTTTCCGCTTCAAGTCTGTCTGCTTCAGATTGATTAACCAAACGATCATTCAAACATTCTCATCTCATCTTCTT